>NC_045957.1:143257789-143461648 GCF_010909765.2 Amblyraja radiata
CATATTGAATGGCGGTGCAGGCTCGAAGGGCTGAATGGCCTACTCCGGCACCTATTTTCTATGTTTTCTATGTTTCTATGTCATGACTGCTGTATAATTGGCGATAGGATGGTTTAGTAGCCTGATAACAGCGGGGAAGAAACTGTCCCTGAATCTGGAGGCATGCATCCACAAATCGTCAAAGGTATAACTCTGTACCTGACAGCTAAAGAAAAGGCTGAAGCTGGAAATGCCACATAGATACGATTTATACATCTTGGTTTCGTCCTGAGATTTAATCATCATAGAAGCCAACCTTCAGCTAAATGTGATTCACTCTGAGTGAGATCAAGAACTGACGTGGTTAAGAGACTCAGGGTTGGATAAGATGGCACAGACACAGAGAATTCTTCAAGAAGACGAAAGCCTTTATTTGCAAACATCGGCTGGAACATTCAGAGATGACACCACCTCTAATTGGTGTTCTCTGATTGCTCATCGATTTACAGAAACAGGCTGCTTTTTATTACAGTTTCACAGCCATATCTTTTCTACCTTATCTTGCATGCTGTACTACTCTCGCATCAATTTATCTTTGATTCTAATATTCTCTGTCTCACCACCATTAACTTCCGACCTTGTTTCAGTCTAATTAAAATTTACATTTCCCCTCATATCTCTTCCTCATTTGCCAGCCTTAAATTCCAACTGTTACTCTAATCTCCCAGCCATGTCTACTTAGCCACTCATATATTCTAGCTACAGCCAAGGTGATACATACCATATTATAATGTTATATACCAATTTATAAGTTGAGTACAAAGATACAAATGGATTTATTAAGAATACAAAGATGCAAAAGTAAAAATAAGTAACTTGTTTAGTGTATTGTTTACTAGGTAAATTATTTAATTGTGCTGCTAAATGGCTAACAATCACGTGAGGCTAAGTAAAATAAGCTGAAGGTACACAAAATTGCTGGAGAAACTCAGCGGGTGCAGCAGCATCTATGGAGCGAAGGAAATAGGCGACGTTTTGGGCCGAAACCCTTCTTCAGACTGATGGGGGGGAGAAGGAATGAAAAAAGGGAGGAGGAGGAGCCCGAGGGTGGGGGGATGGGAGGAGACAGCTCGAGGGTTAAGGAAGGGGAGGAGACAGCAAGGGCTAGCAAAACTGGGAGAATTCAACGTTCATGCCATCCGGACGCAAGCAACCCAGGCGGAATATGAGGTGCTGTTCCTCCAATTTCTGGTGTTGCTCACTCTGGCAATGGAGGAGACCCAGGACAGAGAGGTCGGATTGGGAATAGGAGGGGAATTGGATTGGGAATGCTAGCCCTTGCTGTCTCCTCCCCTCCCTTAACCCTCGAGCTGTCTCCTCCCATCCCCCCGCCCTCGGGCTCCTCCTCCTCGCTTTTTCCTTCCTTCTCCCCCCCATCAGTCTGAAGAAGGGTTTCGGCCCGAAACGTCGCCTATTTCCTTCGCTCCATAGATGCTGCTGCACCCGCTGAGTTTCTCCAGCATTTTTGTGTACCTTCGATCTTCCAGCATCTGCAGTTCCTTCTTGAACACATAAAATAAGCTGATGTCTGATTGCGTAAAATAGCTGACATCTGCTGCTGCTATGATAAATGTTTTAATTAAGTGCTGCTATGTATTCTTCTATATAACTTCCTTAGAACCAGCTGAGAACAATCGATATAGCAAAGGACGCATCGTCCCAGCTATATTACTGACATCATACTTCTTGTGGCGTATTTGCAGTATTTTGTAATAGTTTCTCGAGAAATGCCGAATATCCTCAGTCTCCTGAGGAAGTAGAGCCACTGGTGTGGTGTGCCTTTAGTGATACAGTGCAGTGCAGAAACAGGCCCTTCAGCCCACCGAGTCCGCATCAACCAGCATTCACCCCAGACCCCAATCTACACACGCTAGGAACAATTTTACAACTTACCAAAGCCAATTAACCAACAAACATGAAGGTAGACACAAAATGCTGGAGAAACTCAGCGGGACAGGCAGCATCTCTGGAGAGAAGGAATGGGTGACGAATTTGCCCAGATCCTGAAAAATATTTTTAAAAATATCTTGTAGCTCAGACTGACAGTCTCGACCTGAAACATCACCCATTCCTTCTCTCCAGAGATGCTGCCTGTCCCGCTGAGTTTCTCCAGCATTTTGTGTCCATCTTCGGTGTAAACCAGCATCTGCAGTTCCTCCCTACAACCTACAATCCTGTGTGTCTTTGGAACGTTGGAACATCCGGTTAAAACCCATGCGGTCACAGGGAGAAATTACAAACTCAGTACAGGCAGCACACGTAGTCAGGATCGAACCTGTGCCTCTGCTACTGCAAGGCTGCGACTCTCCCACTGCGCCACCGTACCTCCTTGGGTGTCAACCTCCAGAACTCCATGAACTTTAATTATTACCAACTCTCTGTCATGGGTCGGCCAAGAAGCCATTGTCCTACGGTTGCCATTGATCAGAAAGTCAATCGGACCAGTCACACAAATACAGTGGCAACAAAATCAGCTCGGAGGCTGCGAATCCTGTGGGTTAGTGTCCACTTCCCTGAAACCCTTTCCAACATCGACAAAGCACAAGTCAGTTATGTGATGCAATACTCTCCACTTGCCTGCAGGAGTGCAGTGCCCAGAATACACGAGGAGGTTGACAACATTCACGACTATGCATTCCATTCTACATCCTGAGCATCGATTCCCTCCGCAACAGGTGCATTATGACTGAAATACATACCATCCATAAAATGCATTGGAGTTGCTTGCCCAAGCTACTCTGACTATATCTCCCAAAACCATGACCTCTACCCAGGGCCGGCCTTAATCCGATTTGACCGATTGCCCCCAATTGGGCCCCGCGCCTAATGGAGGCCCCGCATTAATGTTCCGTATTTCGTACGGAAATACGAATTCTCTTTGTTAAATAAAGATTTTTTTTTAATTTGCCATCCGGATTTTTTTTTTAAACGAACATGTATAACAACCGCTGCACGGCCATCAGACACAAACAATTTGTTAACTAGTACTGTTAGCACTTCTTAACATGAAGTAGTTAACAAGTAGTTATACAATGTCATCAATGCATCCATCCACATTCCTCAGTAAATGTAATTGTGTTTTGAATGAGTATTAATGACGCCGTGTTCCTTTGAATAAAATTCACGCGCCGTCAATAATACTTGTTGAAAACACAATTACATTTACTGAGGAATGTAGATCGATGACACATTGAGAATTTCATTAAACTCACCATCATGAGTGAGGGTCCCGGACCGTGAGAAGGGGCTTCTTCCTGGTGTGCAGGTTAGTCATTCACCTACCGACCCACGTTGTGTCTCTCTGTGTTTTGCTCTCTCCCTCCCTCCCTCTCTCTCTCACGCTCTCTCTCCCGCTCCCCATCTCGTCTCTCTCTAGTTCTCTCAATCTGTTGCCTCAGCATTCCCGGAATCATTGATGTTTAGCGGTAGACAAAAATGCTGGAGAAACCCAGCGGGTGAGACAGCCGCCTTCACCGCTGAGTTCCTCCAGCACTCTGTGTTTTTTGTTTGGCTCTGAAGATGAAGGTGGCTCAGCGGGACGGGCAGCGGCTCTGGGGAGAGGGTTGCGTTTCTGGTCGAGACCCTTCTTCAGACAATCACAAGTACTCTCACCGACGAGAGTTCAATTCAGTCTGAAGAAGGGTCTTCTCTCCAGAGTCGCTGCGCTGCCTGGCCTGCTGAGTTACTCCAGCTTTATGTCTATCTTCAATTTCAGAGAAATACAATTTCTCGCGGGGGGCTTATAACGTCTCTAAAACCCTCTGGGACCCTCTGAACACCTCTAAACCCCCTCTATTCCCCCCTATTTCCCTTTACAACACTTTTGAACACTTCTAAACGCATCTGAACCCATCTGAAGCCCTCTAAACATCTCTAAACCGTTTAAACCCCTCTAACCTAGGAGGCTACAAGGTGACTTGGATAGGCTGGGTGAGTGGGCAAATGCATGGCAGATGCAGTATAATGTGGATAAATGTGAGGTTACCCACTTTGGTGGCAAAAACAGGAAAGTAGACTATTATCTGAATGGTGGCCGATTAGGAAAAGGGGGAGATGCAACGAGACCTGGGTGTCATGGAACACCAGTCATTGAAAGTAGGCATGCAGGTGCAGCAGGCCGTGAAGAAGGCGAATGGTATGTTAGCATTCATAGCAAAAGGATTTGAGTATAGGAGCAGGGAGGTTCTACTGCAGTTGTACAGGGTCTTGGTGAGACCACACTTGGAGTACTGCGTACAGTTTTGGGCTCCTAATCTGAGGAAGGACATTCTTGCCATAGAGGGAGTACAGAGAAGGTTCACCAGACTGATTCCTGGGATGTCAGGACTTTCATATGAAGAAAGACTGGATAGGCTCGGCTTGACTCGCTAAAATTTAGTAGATTGAGGGGGTATCTTATAGAAACTTACAAAATTCTTAAGGAGTTGGACAGGCTAGATGCAGGAAGATTGTTCCCGATGTTGGGGAAGTCCAGAACAAGGGGTCACAGTTTAAGGATAAAGGGGAAATCTTTTAGGACTGAGATGAGAAAAACATTTTTTACACAGAGAGTGGTGAATCTCTGGAATTCTCTGCCACAGAATGTAGTTGAGGCCAGTTCATTGGCTATATTTAAGAGGGAGTTAGATGTGGCCCTTGTGGCTAAAGGAATCAGGGGGTATGGAGAGAAGGCAGGTACAGGATACTGAGTTGGATGATCAGCCATGATCATATTGAATGGCTGTGCAAGCTCAAAGGGCCGAATGGCCTACTCCTGCACCTTGTTTCTATGTTTCTATGACTGCGTCCAACTGCTGTCTGGTTCGTTGATCGGTTTGCTAGATATGAACTGTTTTGGGAGAGAAAAATGTTCACGGCAGACCAAACGTGTTAAACAGAAATTGGTCAGATATTGAGCTTTACACAGTGAGAAATCATGTGAAATAATCACTGAATTTAATTTTAAATGAATGTACCTGCATGTTATACTGTTTAGTTTGGAGATACAACCAGATAGTCCACTTAGTTCGCACCGACCAGTGATTTTTGTTACAGATTTGACAATTTTATTTGGCGGCCAATCAATCGCTGTCTCTAAGGGGGTTGCATCCAATCACCAACCAGCTTGCTTTAAAATACCCATCGAATCAACAAATAGGTCTCCTCCCGTCCAATCAGCCGCTGTCTCCAGCTAGGGTAAAGGTTGGAAGCCAGCGGAGCTACTGACAGTCAAATGGGAGGGAGCAGGAGAGATTCACACAGTGTATAATCCATAGCACCCAGTGTACAATTTCATAATGTATACTAAATAACTGGGCTGACACACCTTGGCTGGGAATCTGGGGCCCACCAAAATTGTTCCCAATTGGGCCCCGCACATCCTAAGGCCGGCCCTGCCTCCACCCTAAAGAGGACATGAAAAGCAGGCGCATGTGATAACCAGGGCTGCAGGCTCCCCTTACAATAGACAATAGATAATAGGTGCAGGAGTAGACCATTCGGCCCTTCGAGCCAGCACCGCCATTCAATGTGATCATGGCTGATCATCCCCAATCAGTATCCCGTTCCTGTCTTCTCCCCCATATCCCCTGACTCTGCTATCTTTAAGAGCCCTATCTAGCTCTCTCTTGAAAGTATCCAGAGAACCGGCCTCCACCACCATCTGAGGTAGAGAATTCCACAGACTCACAACTCTCTGTGAGAAAAAGTGTTTCCTCGTCTCCGTTCTAAATGGCTTACCCCTTATTCTTAAACTGTGGCCCCTGGTTCTGGACTCCCCCAACAATGGGAACATGTTTCCTGCCTCTAGCGTATCCATCTTTTACCATCTTTTCTTGCAAATATATTGTTGCTATTTATCATTGCTATGGCTATCTCCCCTACAGTATTGTGTAGGCACCTTCACCAGAAGGTACTCTTGCAGTTCAAGATAGCAGCTCAAGGGCAACTAGGATAGGCAATAGATGCTGACCTTGTTAGCAAAGCCCAGATCCTGAAACATATGTTAAACAAAATCTTGTCATTTAGTTTAGAGATACAGTCCGGAAACAGGCCCTTCGGCCCACCGCGTCCGTGCCGACCAGTGATCCCCGCACATTATGGGTAGACCATTTAGAACGGAGATGAGGAAAAATCTTTTTCACCCAGAGAGTTGTGAAATTGTGGAATTCTCTGCCTCGGAAGGCAGTGGAGGCCCATTCTCTGGATGCTTTCAAGTGAGAGTTAGATAGAGCTCACAATGATAGCGGAGTCAGGGGATATGGTGAGAAGGCAGGAACGGGGTACTGAATGTGGATGATCAGCCATGATCATATTAAATGGCTCGAAGGCCGAATGGCCTACTCCTGCACCTATTGTCTATTAACACAAGCCTACACACACAAGGGACAATTTACACTTATACCAAGTATACAGACCCAAGTCAATTAACTTACAAACCTGTACGTCTTTGGAATGTGAGAGGAAACCAAAGATCTCTGAGAAAACCCACGTGGTCACGGGGAGAACTTACAAACGCCATACAGACAGCACCCGTAGTCGGGATCAAACTGCAAGCGCTGTAAGGCAGCAACTCTACCGCTGCCCACCATGACACCTCATTTGTATTTAGATATTTTAAATGTTCAGAAGCAAAAAATATAAAAGCCATTGTACACTGATCCACCGAGAGACATTTGTACTGCCAGGTAACAAAATGTGGAGAACAGATCAAGGGAAATCACAAGAGCCTCATCTCCTGCCTGCTGCCAGACACCGGGTACCGGGGAAAAGCATGGAGAGTGTCGACAATGGTGGCGGACGCTGGATAAAGGGTCGGAAAGAAGCACCGGGGATCTTATCTCCCGGCTCTCAATGTTGGCTGCAGGAGTTGCCCCTGGGGCATGATGACTGAAGGTGGCCAGGCGAGGAGAGAGAGGACGGTTTGCGGGCCAAGCTGATCATGGTGCCAGCTGCAGGAGGGACCTTAAAATGGTGCCAAAATCTGGCCACTATTGCCTATGGACTCATAGTGATTGTAGCAATAATCTTACTGATCTGTATGTAAAAAAGGAATTTCACTGTATCTTGGTACACGTGATAATAAAGAAGCATTGAACTAAACCATTGAAATGGTCCTTGCTTTTGCTTCTGAACCATAAGAAACAGAATTGTGCACAGGCTATGTACGTCAAGTCAAGTGAGTTTATTGTCATGTGTCCCTGATAGGACAATGAAATTCTTGCTTTGCTTCAGCACAACAGAACATAGTAGGCATTGACTACAAAACACATGAATAAATAAACTGACAAAGTGCAAATAACACATAATGGGTTATTAATATTCAGAGTTTTGTTCGAGCCAGGTTTAATAGCCTGATGGCTGTGGGGAAGTAGCTATTCCTGAACCTGGTTGTTGCAGTCTTCAGGCTCCTGTACCTTCTACCTGAAAGTAGCAGGGAGATGGTTGCATGAACCTTAAATTTGTCATCAAAACAGGAAGCCACTTGGGTTAAACATTATGCCCATAAAGTTAAAGAATCAGCATCAACAGATTTATAACCATAGAGACACCAGAGAATGCAAACGCTGGAATCTGGAGAAGAAAGACACAGCTGGAGGAACTCCACAAATTGTTTTTATTTGCTTAATAGTTCAAACATATTGCACTAACATTCTGGTTAATTACTCAACAGAATTTGATTTGTATTTCTGAAGCATTAGTTCAATTCAGCACTTATTCCCTTTGTTATTATTAACCTTCAAATGTTAAATGGTCAGCTCGATATAGATTACAAGACCTACACCAAACCAAACCAATTAGGAGCAGACGAGCGCATTCGATCCAATTTGTGATCCCAGCTACAAAGACAGATGTGTACAGCAATTCGTTCTTCCCACGCACAATTAAAGCATGGAATAATCTCCACCCAACTATAGTTACCCAACCAGATGCAACTAAATTTAAAGTAGCACTTTCTTCCCAATAACACTTTCTGGCTTAAGCCCTCCCTCCACCACCTCCAGTTTAAATTCCATTTGGAATATTTTGGAGGACCAAGAAACCAAGAAACCTAGATTCACACTGAACCCAAATCAAAAGTATTCAATTTCCATTCTAATTTGGCATTGTTGGGACTATATTTTGATTTTGCAATGACACTTTGTTGGGTTTGATGGTTCTTGATGTGGTGCCAATCAGTACATTCTGTTTCTCCACACATCAGGAACACCTCCCGTCTCCCTCCCAATGTAGTATGTGTTAACATCAACCAGCTTAGATCTTCACAGCTGCAGATTGTCAGAAGCCTGTCACAAAATGTTTGTGGTAGTTTGTTGCTATTGTGAGTGAAGTGTCATGATCAAAAGACACGAAGACAAGCCAAATAAATCACAACTCAAATTTGAAGAATAACATGCCAGATATGAGGTTGTAATGGATTGATCAGAAGCAGAATCCTGGGGGTTGCAGATTATGAATTTGTCCCTAGGGCAACACAGCGCACTGCTATTAACAGCCCACAGCACCCGAGACCCCGGTTCAGTTCTGACCTCGGGTGCCATCTGCATGGAATCGAAACATTCTCCTTGGAGATCAGTGGGGGGCGCTGCAAGACGGCTGCCCTGCCAGCAGTGTGTTAGTTATTTCTGCTTTTTTGGGGTTTATTAGTGTGTCCAAATGTTTGTTTTAGTGTCTCTGTGTCTTGTGTGGGGGGTGGTGAGAGGGAGGAAAAGGGGTTAACCGCTTTCGGTTGCCTCCTCCACAGAGAGGCGACTTTTTCAATGTCGCCTCCCTCGCGGCCTAACACCATTGGATTGCAGCAGCCTTTCCCGGAGTCGGGCGCGGAGTTTCAGCAGCGGGCGCAGCGTGGACTTTTCATCGAGGAGCGGGCGAGCCCTTGCCGCGGTCGCCAAAGATGTGTGGGTTCAATACTATTTATTGATTGGGGATGATCAGCCATGATCACAATGAATGGCGGTGCTGGCTCAAAGGGCCGAATGGCCACCTCATGCACCTATTTTTATGGTTGCTAGGGTAATTGGCCACTTAAATTGCCGTTTTACTATCGCAACGTTTAAGAAACATTTAGACAGGTAGAAAAATCGGGCAGGTTTAGAGGGATATGGTCCAAATGCAGGCAGGCGAGTAGATTGTAGAAACTAGTGTAGATTGCTCATGTTGGCTGGTGTGGACAAGATGGACCGAAGAGCCCGTTTCCATGCTGTAAGACTCGATGACTCTACAACTCTCTGAGTGTGTGGGAGAGTTGTAGAATCTGGGGAAGATCAAGATAATGTGTGGAGAATGAAATGGGATAAACTTCAGTTTGGTTAATGACCAGTGTAGACTCGGGCTGAAGACCTAGTTTGTGCTGTATTTGTCAAAGATTCAACTGCAACAATAAGAACACCTCATATGAACATCACTAATTTGAGGAAGGACATCCTTGTGATTGAAGCAGTGCAGCGTAGGTTCACGAGATTGATCCCTGGGATGGCGGGACTGTCATATGCGGAAAGATTTAAAACACTAGGCTTGTATTCACTGGAGTTTAGAAGGATGAGGGGTGATCTTATAGAAACATATAAAATTATAAAAGGACTGGACAAGCTAGATGCAGGAAATGTTTTCCCAGTGTTGGGCGAGTCCAGAACCAGGGGCCACAGTCTTAGAATAAAGGGGAGGCCATTTTAGACTGAGATGAAAAAAATACTTTTTCACCCAGAGAGTTGTGAATTTATGGAATTTCCTGCCACAGAGGGCAGTGGAGGCCAAGTCACTGGATGGATTTAAGAGAGAGTTAGATAGAGCTTTAGGGGCTAGTGGAGTCAAGGGATATGGGGAGAAGGCAGGCACGGGTTATTGATAGGGGACGATCAGCCATGATCACAATGAATGGCGGTGCTCGCTCGAAGGGCCGAATGGCCTCCTCCTGCACCTATTTTCTATGTTTCTATGTTTCTAATAAATATCTGTAAAATTAACAGCCAGTTAATGTTTTAAAGTTATGTGAACGACACCAACAACTCCAATCAAAGACCTTTCATCAATCAGGTCTGATGAAGGGTCTCGACCCGAGACGTTACCTATTCCTTTTCTCCAGAGATGCTCCCTGACCTGCTGATTTACTACAGTATTTTGTGTCTATCTAGCTCTTATGAAAGGTCGAGCCAATGTAGGCTCTAGAGGGTAGAAGCTATTTATATAGTGCCTACATTTGATCTTGGTTCCAAAAGTACATAACTAACTAACTTTCCTCATTTGAGTAATAGTTGTCACAATGCAAAACATGTGGTTGCAACTCTACATGAACCTCAATCAATGAAAATAACCCTGGCCCAGTAACTTATTACAGTGAAGTTGATTATTGCCCAGGTCATCCGTTTGCCTCAGCAAATTATTCCCATGAAATCTTTTATATCCATCTTGTCTTGTTCTCGCCTTATTCAGAAATGCATTTGCAAACAGTGCAGCACCTCCCTCAGTAACGCAGTGTTTGTGCCAGCTTCATTGTTCAGGTTTCTGCAATAGATCTTGATCGTAGGCTTCTGACTATGAAGCAAGAGCAGCCTTCAAGATGTGGTCATCTCAAATAAATAAATTACAGAACTCAGAGGCTTATCGGTTGATTATAGGAGCGGCAATTATGAGACACGGGACGGGGGATGGGGACGGGGAGGGGGAAGGTGTGAGAATGGGGCAGAATTGGAAGAACACAGTAGTTCTTGGATTGTGAGTACACAATATATAGTGGTCATGAGCAAGGTGGTGCCTTAAGGCCAATTATGGTGACATTGCAAATGCAAAGGGAAACTCCCACAATTGAAACAAAACCACACAGGGATCATTCACCTTAACTCCAACTTCCTGCCTTACCCCAACTCTATAGGGAGTCATTTTACAGCTTTATAGGACTTTGGTTTGGTGGCATTTGGAGTATTGTGTGCAGTTCAGGTCACCCATTACACAAAGGATGTGTAGGCTTTGGAGTAGGTGCAGAAGATGATTAGAGGGTAATAGCTATAAGGACGGGTTGGACAAACTTGGATTCTTTTCTCAGGAATGTTGGAGGTTGAGATAGAAGACTTGATGGAAGTAAATAAAATGATCCGATGCATCGAAGACATGGCCAAAGTTTGAGTGAGTGCGTCAGCAAGAACTATGTACGTAGGCATCTCTGTCTGCTGCGGTTTGATGAATAAAGCTGAGGTGACCACTGTTCTCAAGATTGAATAGTTTCCCTTGTGAACAGCAAGGTGCAACATTGTGGTGAGAAAGATTGAAACGCTAGACTTGCGATAACCCCACAGCCTGGCCTGACACCAGTCTGCACAGCGATTGTCTGCACAGAGAACTTCACCAGCAAAGATCATGGCTTGTGGAGAACATAGAAGGGCGATGGACTTGAGAGAAACCAAATTGAAGACAAGGACTCTTCTGATTGGCATGGTACAATGTTTTGTAAATTCAATAAAAGGGACACGTATTGTGATCAATGCTGCTTCCTGCAATCATTATAGTCATTGGGCAGTGAAAATCATGTCTAGATTGATGGAATCTATACTGCAATTTAGGGTACAGATATTCAATCATTGAGAGGAGGCAACACTGGATATTATCTGTCCCACCTTATCCATGCCAACTTTGTCGGCATTTGGGGCTAGCCCCATTTACTTACATTTAGCCCACATCTATCTATAAACTAGACCAAGTGCAGACCCATTGGGTCTGTTCCCCCAACGTGCGGTTGTGGGGGGGGATGCGGCATGCATCGTCACACACACTAACTACCCCCCCCCCCCCCCGCACTCACGCTAATTACCCCCCTTGATATTATATTAATATTATTAATTTGCTCTTTTACCCCATAACCACCCTATCTACTGACGCATAGTCCCCAACTTGCAGTCACATCTAGAGGGGGGGGGGAGGGGGGGGGGCGGGGTTAGAGAGTGAGGGCAGAGAGAGAAGGGGCAGAGACACAGAGAGAGGGGCAAGAGGGATGGGCGGTGGAGAGGAGGAGAAGAGGGAGGGTGGGTGAGGGGGGAAAGGTGGGGGAGGAGGGGAGGAGAGAGAGAGGGTGAGAGTGAGGGAGAGAGAGAGGGGGTGCTGAGAGGGGGGTGAGGGGGAGAGGTGGGGAGCCGGGAGGGGGAGGGAGGAGGGAAGAGAGTAGGGGGTGTGGAAGGGAGGGGGTTTAGGGGAGGGACAGTGGGGGAGGGGATGGAGGGGACGAGAGGGAGAAAAAGAGGGGAGAGAGAGAGAATGGGGGGAGAGGGGGAGAGGAGAGGGAGAGGAGAGGGGTGGAGAGGAGAGGGGGGGAGAGGAGAGGGGGAGAGGGGGGGAGAGGAGAGGGGGGATAGAGGGGGGGGGGGAGAGGGGGAGAGAGAGGGCGTGCTGAGAGGGGGGTGAGGTGAGGGGAGGGGGGGAGCAGGGAGGGGAGGGAGGGCGGAGGGAAGGGGGTAGGGTGTGTGGATGGGAGGGGGGTTTAGGGGAGGGACGGTGGGGAGGGGATGGAGGGGAGGAGAGGGAGAAAAAGAGGGGAGGAGAGAGAGAAGGGGGGGAGGGGGAGATTGGGGGAGAGGAGAGGGGGGGAGGAGAGGGGGGGAGGAGAGGGGGAGAGGAGAGGGGGGGAGGAGAGGGGGGGGAGGAGAGGGGGGGGAGGAGAGGGGGGGAGGAGAGGGGTGGGAGGAGAGGGGGGGAGGAGAGGAGAGGGGAGGGGGGAGAGGAGAGGGGGGGAGAGGAGAGGGGGGGAGAGGAGAGGAGAGGAGAGGGGGGGAGAGGAGAGGGGGGGGAGGGGGGGGAGAGAGGGGGGAGAGAGGAGAGGAGGGAGGAGAGGAGGGAAGGGGGAGAGAGAGGAGGGGGGGAGAGGAGAGGGGGGTGATGTGGAGAGGGGGGAGAGAGAGGAGGGGAGAGAGAGAGAGAAAGGGAGAGAGACGGGGGGAGAGAGAGAGAAAGAGAAAGGTATAGGGAGAGAGAGAGAGAGATGGGGAGAGAGAGGAGGGGAGAGAGAAAGAGATGGTGCCTTTTTACTTCAACCCAAACAACCATTTGCAGGCAGTGCTTTTTTCCTCAAACTAACCATATTTTCATTTTCAAACCACATTATGGGTACTCACAGCTGTGGAGACATTTGTTCAGTGTTATTCAGAGCTCTGATTGAGGCACACCACTTGCAGAGACTGATTGAGGCATACCACTTCCTGGTTTTATAGTCCCTCCCCCTCCCTCCAGCAGGGGCAGCAGAGAGAATGGGGAATTTTGTAAAAACATTAATATATCTGTCATTTTTCATCGACGGGAAAAATCCTCGGCACACATGCGGCGGAGGGGGGCTCTGAGCGAGGTGGCCAAAATGACGGCCGTAGGTGGCGGCGTTCTCTCTGAAATCGCAGCACAGAAGGCCAAAAGCGGTCAAGAACAGAGATTTAGTAATATAGATAGATGACTTGGATGTGAATGTAGATGGGTTGGTTAGTGTGCAGATGACATGTGTAGGAAGGAACTGCAGGTGGTGGTTTACAGAAAAGAAGGACTAAAAATGCTGCAGTAACTCGGCAGGACAGGCAGCATCTTTGGAAAGAAGAAATAGCTGGTGTTTCAGGTTGAGACCCTGAAGAAGGGTCTTGTAGTGGCCATTTAGTTTGATTGACAGTCACAAAGCACGACACCTGGAGGCTGCAGCGAATCGTCCGATCAGCAGAGAAGATTATTGGCTGCAACCTTCCCTCCATTGATGAACTGTACACGGCAAGGGCCAGGAAGCGAGCGGGCAAGATCATCTCTGACCCCTCTCACCCAGGCCACAAACTCTTTGAATCACTTCCCTCTGGAAGGCGACTCCGGACTGTCAAAGCTGCCACAGCCAGACATAAAAACAGTTTTTAGTTGCTCTACTCAACAGCCAAAAATCTGTAGCCTCCCTTTGATCTGGTATTTTGTTGGTTCACATGCTTGATCAATGGTGTTTTATCATTAATGTTTTATTATTATTAATGTTTAGTGTTTTCTGAGTCATTCGTAACTGTCACTGTATGTCATGTTGTTACTTGTGGGCGGAGCACCAAGTCCAATTCCTTGTATGTGAATACTTGGCCAATAAACTTATTTGCTTACTTAGTTTAACTCAGTATGTTATAATTATAACCAGTTACCTTTATTTTTATCTGCCTGTAATTATGTGGGTGGGATTTATAGGTAGTCTGGGGCGTGGTTTGCGGCTGGGATTCTGGCGTAGAATCGCTAGGAGTTTAGTTTAGTTTGATGAAGATCGGGGGAGAGACATAGTTTTCGACCATGACCACGAGTATGATAGAAACGTACTTACACAAGAAGAAGCTTTGATGAATTATCTTACTGCTTTGTCCATCAATAAAGAAACTATTAATCAAGAGACTGTTTCATGAATATTCATCTTTCGACGGCATTGAATGTCTCGTGGAGGGCTCGTGGGTGCGTATAGATTACCTTCTGATACACAGGTCATCAATTCAAGTGACTATCAAAGGCTAAACCCTTGAGACGTCGTAGAGACTGTCACTACTGGTCTCGATCCGAAACCTCACCCGTTCCTTCTCTCCATAGATGCTGCCTGGCCCGCTGAGTTACTCCAGCATTTTGTGTCTATCTTGGGTTGGTTAGTGAGTTTGCAGATGACACCCAGATTGATTGGGTCTCAGACTGTGAGGAAGGTTGTCAGAGCATACAACAGGATAAAGATCAGCTACAGAAAATAGGCAGAGAAGTGGTAGATGGAGTTTAATCCGAGTAAATGTAAAGTGGCGCATTGGCACGACCCTCAACAACATTGATGTACAGAGTGATCTTGGGGTCCATAACTCCCTCAAAGTGGCATCATAAGTAGATAGGGTAGTAAAGAAGGCATATGGGGTGCTTGCCTTCATTGTTTAGGGCACTGAGTATAAGAGTCAGGAAGTCATGATGCAGATTTATACGACTTTGGTTAGGCCACATTTGCAGTATTGCGTGCTGTTCTGGTTGCCCCTTTACAGGAAGGATGTGGTAGCTTTGGAGAGGGTGCAGAGGAAGTTTGCTCGAATGATGATTGGATTTGGGGTATTACTATAGGGAGAGGTTGGCCAGACTTGGATTGTTTTCCCTGGGATGGCAGAGGTTGAGGGGAGACCTGATAAAAGAATATAAAATTATGAGAACCATTGATCGGGTAGCGAGCGAGAACCTTTTTCCTTAGCTGAAATATCAAATACTAGAGGGCATCGTTTTAAAATGAAAGTGGCA
This sequence comes from Amblyraja radiata, assembly GCF_010909765.2. NCBI lineage: Eukaryota > Metazoa > Chordata > Chondrichthyes > Rajiformes > Rajidae > Amblyraja > Amblyraja radiata. The sequence continues at coordinate 143,273,042 of NC_045957.1, forward strand.
AAGTTTAAAGGAAAAGTGCGGGGAAAGTTATCTTTTACAGAGTGTGGTGCGTGTCTGGAGCGTTAAGTCAGGGATGATGGTGGAGATGGGTACACTAGTAACTCAGAGGTTTTTTTGGACAGGCACATGGATATGCAGGGAATGAATGCATACGTACAGGTAGATAAGAATTGATCTTGGTATCATGTTTGTCATGAACATTGTGGGACCATGGGCTTGTGCTGTGCTGTTCCATGTTCTATGTTCTAAACCCTTCTATATATCCTATCCATATACTGTATATCAAAGATGTACGACAGATGGCACAATGGGCTAAGTGTTCGGCTGGCAACCGGAAGGTAGCTGGTTCGAATCCCGCTTGGAGTGCATACTGTCGTTGTGTCCTTGGGCAAGACACTTCACCCACCTTTGCCTGTGTGTGTCCTTGGGCAAGACACTTCACCCACCTTTGCCTGTGTGTGTCCTTGGGCAAGACACTTCACCCACCTTTGCCTGTGTGTGTCCTTGGGCAAGACACTTCACCCACCTTTGCCTGTGTGTGTCCTTGGGCAAGACACTTCACCCACCTTTGGCTGTGTGTGTGGATGTAATTATGTGAAGCACTTTGGGGTCAATGCAAGTAGACTAAAAATGTGCTATATAAATAAAGAAATGTAATTTAATTTATATGTTTAAATGTCATTTGAAAGTTGTCATTATATCTGTTTCCACAGCTCCCTCTGGCAGCTCTTGATCAAGCTGATAAGATGCTCCAGGTAAGAACGGTTATAGAGTCAGAGAGTGATACAGTGTGGAAACATGCTAATGGCGTTTAATACAGACAAGTGCAAGGTGCTGTATTTTGGGAAGTCAAACCAAGGCAGGATCTTCACCATGAATGGTAAGGTTCTGGGGAATGTTGTAGAGCAGAAGGTTCCAGGAGTGCAGGTACATAGTCCGCTGACAGCGGTGTCATAGTTAGATCTGGCTTTTGGTACATTGGCCTTCATCAGTAAGGTATTGAGTCTAGAAGTTGGGAGTTTATGTTACAATTGTATAAGACATTGAAGCCATGTTTGGGGTATTGTGTTCAGTTTCGGTCACCCTGTTGGTAAGCTGGAAAGAGTGCAGCCTCCTGCGCTCCAAGGAATAGAGTCCTAGCCTGCACAACCTCTCCCTGTAACTCAGCCCCTCGGGTCCCGGCAACATCCTCGTAAATTTTCTCTGCACTTTTTTTCGACCTTAATTTGTGGGCCATTCAGAGAGAGTCAGTGTGGAAACAGGCCCTTCAGCCCCAACTTGCCCACACCGGCCAACATGTCCAAGTTACACTAGGCCCGCCTGCCTGCTCTTGGTCCATATCGCCCCAAGGTTTCCGTGCCGTTCCCGGAGGTTTTTGTCAGTCTCCCTACCTGCTTCCACTACCTGCAACCTCCGGCAACCACCTGCAACCTCCGGGAACCGCACGGAAACCTTGGGTGGGGCGCAAAGTCTCCAGAGGTTTCCGTTCAGGTTTCCTAACTGGGACAGGGGCATTAGGGATAACTCTAAATTGATAATGGTCACATGATGTGTGTTGCCATTGCACCAAGTATGGTTGGTTTGAATTTTGTAAAATATGTATATTAAATAAAGACAGCTTTATATACAGCAAATTCAAACAATGAACTTATAATAGGTTTACTGGAACAAGCCAAATTAAATTACCTCCTAGCTGGCAAGATTAAACATGTTGCTACTTGCACAATAGAACATTTACTGAGTAATGAACTGCAATTTCAAATCAAACTCAACTTGGTACAATAGCCAGCACATTGACATATAGTAATACATCTCAAGATACATCACATTAGAGTTATTGAGCAAAGTGTGCCGCCAGTCTATAAATGGGAAATTGGGAAAATGACCAACACTGATTTCAATCTATGTTTTGGAGAAGAAAGATTTATTGAGAGGCAAGTGGCAGATCCAGATCAATGGTAGGCATAGAAACAATAGGCACAGCCTTTGAAGATGACAACATATTCAAGGATGATCAAGGTGCAGAAGGATCTTGTATCTGTGCACATCTTCCTCAAGGTGGAAATTGGGTACAGCAAGTAATTTGGACAGCTAGCAGAATATTAACATTTACCACATGAGGAAATGAGTACAAAGTTAAGGAGGTTATGCTTCAATTAGATTAATTACAGCGGCACCACAACTGGATAGTTCTGTAAGGCATTTATTTCTTCATGCAAAGAAGAATGCCAATGCATTAGAATCTGCACCTGGAATCACCAGTTCACACTGCGAGTGAAGGTTTGAAAGGTTAGGGGCCTGTCCCACTTGCGTGCGATTGCGTGCGTTTGGCGCGACCAACCAGAAGCGGAGGTCGTGCGAAGTTCGCGCTAAGTTCGTGCGTGACGTCATTTACATCATGCTTACAAATCAGCTGGGCAGGAGGCGGGCTGACTGAATTTGGGCATCGCACAGTGTCGGGCGGTGACTTCATCATGCAACGCCACGCGCTATGCGTACGTCGTCAAGACGCTGCGTACGACGTCAAGACGCTGCATACGACCGCAATGCGCCTGCGTGCGTACGTGGGCAAACAGGCCATTGGCACGCGAAGATTTCGGTCACTGCAGGAATTTCGGAGCCCCGCACGATGTGGGACCACCGAGGCCTTGCTGATGAACGAAGGATTTACTTATTTTTCTTAGTTCACACCATGTGATCCACTCCGTGTAATAATGAATTGAATAAGTCGACACCAAAAATACATGGAGCTCAGTAGAAAAGATGCTGCTGCACCCGCTGAGTTCATCCAGCATTTTTGTGTACCCTCAGTAGAAATTCAGGGCCACTAGTAGAAAACATTTAAAGACAAAATGTCTGCAAGCGAGGGAATAAGTATGAACAAACCATAATATTTATGCAATAACTAGACTAAGTGGGACCTGTTGGGTCCCTGTCACACGGAGGCCTGGTTCCCCAACGCAAGCTGTCCCCAACGCAATATTCCACCACTCACCCGTTCCCCCAATGTAACCCGTTCCACAACGCAATATTACACCTCTCACGCATAGCCCCCAACTGCGCAGGCACGGCTCATTTCCCCTCATCCCCCAGCACTCCCTCCTCCTCCTCTTCACTCTCCCTTCTTTCCTCTCCTCCTCCCTACCTCAATCCCTCCCTCACCTCTCCCACCCTCTCCTTTCCCCTACCCTCAGTCACTCCCTCCCTCCATAGTGTGTGTGTGTGTGTGTGTGTGTGTGTGTGTGTGTGTGTGTGTGTGTGTGTGTGTGTGTGTGTGTGTGTGTGTGTGTGTGTGTGTGTGTCACAAACTCTGCGCAAACTGCTCAGCCACCCTGCAACCCGACTCTCCCTCCCTCTGCCCACTCGGCCCGTCCCTGCCCTGCCCACCGGCCTCCCTGCCTGTTCGCTGTCGCCGCTGGGCTGTGGGGGGGGGGGGATGGTGGGGGATAGAGTCGGTGTTCGTCACGGTGGGCACCACGGGTTTCGATGAGCTGCTGGAGATCTCTTCCGAGAAGGCCGTGAGGGAGAGTCACCACAACGGCGGCGGCGGAGGGGATGGACCCGGGGGGACGGGTAGACGGGACCGCCATTGCCGCAGAGGGCAGGCAGGGGAGAGGGGTAAGTGATAAGGGAGAGAGAGAGACAGGACCAGGACCTCCACGGCTGGTGGTGGAGGAGACAATAGACAAGCTACTGTTAGGAGCGGGGAAGAGAGGAATTTGTGAGTGAAGTGGGAGAGTGGGGCAGATAGGGGCGTCGCCAGCCCGGCCGTGGCATTGACTGACAGGAGAAGAAACTAATCTGCATGGCGCTGACTGAAGGAGTCTGCGCACACGCGGTTTTTAAAGATTTTTAAACCTCGATAAATTTTACAATATACCACCGATCGGAACTAAACTTGTTGCACTCGCAGCACAGGAGAACGGTGAGTAACCTGGTGAAAAATCATAACGCTATCGCTTACCGCTTTTGCGCAAGTAGAAAAACCCCGCAAACCAGAAGAGCATAAGATCAGAGTTCTAGTTATGTACTAGACCAAGTGCAGACCCATTGTCCCCCCCAACTCGTGGTTGCGTGGCGGGGGCGGGGGCGGCGACATGTGGCATCCCGCACACTAACCACCCCCACACACAGTAACTACCCCACCGGCCGCACGCTAACTACCCCCCATGATATTATATTAATATTATTAATTTTCTCCTTTTACCACATAACCACCCTATCCACCGACGAATAGCCCCCAACTCCCAGGTGCGTCTAGAGAGGTAGGGGGGTAGAGAGTGAGGGCAGAAAGAGAAGGGGGAGAGACAGAGAGAGAGGGGCAAGAGACAGAGGGAGAGGGGGGTGGAGGGTCAGAGGAGAGGGAGGGCCAGTGAGGGGGGGAAAAGGGGAGAGAGAGAAGGGAGGAGAGAGAGGGAGGCTGAGAGGGGGGGAAAGGAGGGGGGGAGGAGGAGAGGGGGGAAGGGAGGGGAGGGGGAGAGGGGGGAAGGGAAGGGGAGGGGGGGGAAGGGGGGGGGGAGGGATGGGGAGGGGAGGGAAGGGGTGGAGGGAAGGGGGTAACGGCTGCCACCACCATGTTCTATGATCGGACGGGGGAAACAGAGAGGATTCAGAAGCAAGCCAGTGGCCTCCGGTGAGCGGGCGGCAGTGAGCGAGCGGGCAGCAGTGAGCGAGCGGAGGTTACCTCCAGATCTGCAGAATGCTCGTGATTTCTCCCCATTTTGAATAAAGGGGGGGAGGGGGCGTAACGTGATTCGTAGAAAACTGCGCATGCGCGTTGACAGCAGCTGCATTAATCCACAGCGGCAGGGGGGGGGGGGGGGTGGGGGGTGGGGTGCGAGCCCAGGAGGCAGATGGGCCTCGATTGGTGGGCATGTAGGCATTGTGACGTCAGCAGCTGGCAAAAGCAGCGATTATTTTTTAAAGAGTGAGTTTTGTGAACAACTTTATTCAAAATATAGGGAAATAAATGACCAAATTTAGAAAGGATTTCTGAAATCATAAGTTAAACACACACGCACACACAGAGTTTTAAAAGTATAAAGATAGATAAATTGACATCATGATATGAATAGATCATCGGTGCAGGAGTAGGCCATTAGGCCTTTCGTGCCAGCTCTGCCATTCATTGTGATCATGGCTGATCATCCACAATCAGTACCCCGTTCCTGCCTTCTCCCCATATCCCCTGATTCCACTACCTTTAATTCCACTAACCAATTCTCTCTTGAAAACATCCAGAGAATTGGCCTCCACTGCCTTCTGAGGCAGATAATTCCAGATTCACAACTCTCAGGGTGAAAAAATGTATCCTCATCTCCGTTCTAAATGGCCTACCCCTTATTCTTAAACTATGGTACCTGGTTCTGGACTACCCCAACAACGGGGACATGTTTCCTGCCTCTATCGTGTCCAATCCCTTAATAATCTTAAATGTTTCAAAAAGATTCAAGAGAGTTTATTGTCATGTGTCCCTGATAGGACAATTAAATTCTTGCTTTGCTTCAGCACAACAGAACATAGTAGGCATTGACTACAAAACAGATCAGTGTGTCCATATACCATTATATAAATATATACACACTTGAATAAATAAACTGATGAAGTGCAAATAACAGATAATGGGCTATTAATGTTCAGAGTTTTGTCTGAGCCAAGTTTAATAGCCTGATGGCTGTGTGGAAGTAGCTATTCCTGAACCTGGTCGTTGCAGTCTTCAGGCTCCTGTACCTTCGACCTGAAGGTAGCAAGGAGATGAGCGTGTGGCCAGGATGGTGTGGGTCTTTGATGATACTGCCAGCCTTTTTGAGGCAGCGACTGCGATAGATCCCCTCCATGGAAGGGAGGTCAGAGCCGGTGATGGACTGGGCAGTGTTTACTACTTTTTGTAGTTTTTTCCTCTCCAGGGCGCTCAAGTTGCCGAACCAAGCCACGATGCAACCGGTCAGCATGCTCTCTACTGTGCACCTGTAGAAGTTAGTAGGAGTCCTCCTTGACAAACCGACTCTCCGTAATCTTCTCAGGAAGTAGAGGTGCTGATGTGCTTTCTTAATAATTGCATTGGTGTTCTCAGACCAGGAAAGATCTTCAGAGATGTGCACACCCAGGAATTTGAAGCTCTTGACCCTTTCAACCATCGACCCATTGATATAAACGGGACTGTGGGTCCCCATCCTACTCCTTCCAAATCCCCTCTTATCCTTCTAAATTCCAGTGTATACAAGCCCAGTCGCTCCATTCTTTCAACATATAACAGTCCCGCCATCCCGGAAATTAACTTTGTGATCCTACGCTGCACTCCCTCAATAGCAAGAATGTCCTTCCTCAAATTTGGAGACAAAAACTGCGCATAATACTACAGATGTGGACTCACTAGGGCCCTGTACAACTGCAGAAGGACCCCTTTGCTCCTATACTCAACTCCTCTTGTTATGAGGGGCAACATGCCATTAGCTTTCTTCACTGCTTGCTGTACCTGCATGCTTACTTTCAGTGACTGATGAACAAGGACCCCCAGATTTCGTTGTACCTCCCCTTTTCTTAACTTGACATCATTCAGATAATAATCTGCCTTCCTGTTCTTGCCACCAAAGTGGATAACCTCACCTTTATCCACATTAAATTGCATCTGCCATGCATCTTCCCACTCACCCAACCTGTCCAAGTCACCCTGCATCATCATAGCATCCTCCTCACAGTTCACACTGCCACCCAGCTTTGTATCATCTGCAAATTTGCTATTGTTACTAACTTTTAAATCTAAATCATTGATGTATATTGTAAATAGCTTTGGTCCCAGCACCAAGCCTTGCGGTACCCCACTAGTCACTGCCTGCCATTCTGAAAGGGACCCGTTAATCCCTACTCTTTGTTTCCTGTCTGCCAACCAATTTTCTATCCACGTAGCATGTGCTCTAATTTTGCCGCAAGGCTCGGTGCTGGGACCGCAGCTATTTACAATATATGTTAATGATTTAGATGAAGGGATTACAAGTAACATTAGCAAATTTGCAGATGACACAAATTATGTGAGCCATAGATAGTAGGGTAGACAGTCAGAACCGTTTTCCCCCAGGGTGAAAATGTCCAACACTAGAGCACATAGCCTTACGGTGGAATGAGGAAAGTTTAATGGAGATGTGCGGGGCAAGTTTTTTTTTCACACAGAGAGCAGTGGGGGCCAGGAATGCATGTCGAGGAGTAATTGTATAGGTATATACGATAGTGGCATGTAAGAGGCTTTTAGATTGGCATATGGACCGATTAGGACCGAGATGAGAAAATAATTTTTTACACAGAGAGTGGTGAATCTGTGGAATTCTCTGCCACAGAAGATAGTTGAGGCCAGTTCATTGGCTATATTTAAGAGGGAGTTAGATGTGGCCCTTGTGGCTAAAGGGATCAGGGGGTATGGAGAGAAGGCAGGTACAGGATACTGAGTTGGATGATCAGCCATGATCATATTGAATGGCGGTGGAGGCTCGAAGGGCTGAATAGAAACATAGAAACATAGAAAGTAGGTGCGAGAGTAGACCACCAGGTCCGTCGAGCCCGCACCGCCATTCGCTCATGGCTGAACACTAAACAGACACACTTACCCACAAACAGTAGACACAAGACACAGAACACAAGACACTACCCTCCCCTTTATACCGCTATCACCCCTCTCCACCCCAAGAACCTCGCGATCTCCTGGGGGAGGCAAAAAACCGGATAAAAACCCAGGTCCAATTCGGGAAAAAAATCCGGGAAATTCCTCTCCGACCCCAATCCAGGCGATCGACACTTGTCCAGGAGATCACTCAGGTCTTACTATACTAACCATACCTAGGTCCATATCCCTGCCCTCTCCCCGTAGCCCCTTATCCCCTTGGCAGCTAAAAAACCATCTATTTTAGTCTTAAATATATTTAAAGTTTCTGCTTCCACTGCTCCCTGGGGCAGTGAATTCCATAAATTAACCACCCTCTGGGTGAAGAAGTTCTTCCTCATCTCAGTTTTAAAAGAGCCCCCCCTTATTCTGCAACTATGTCCCCTAGTTCTAGTTTCCCCGATCATTGGGAACATCCTCGGTGCATCCACCCGATCAAGGCCCCTCACGATCTTATATGTTTCAATGAGATCGCCTCTCATTCTTCTAAACTCCAAAGAGTAGAGTTCCAGCCTACTTAACCTTTCCTCATATGTCAATCCCCTCATTGCAGGAATTAATCTTGTAAACCTTCGCTGCACTGCCTCCAGGGCTAGTACATCCTTTCTTAAGTATGGACCCCAGAACTGTACACAGTATTCCAAATGTGGTCTCACTAATACTGTGTACAGCTGCAGCAAGACCTCCGTGTTTTTATACTCAATCCCCCTAGCAATAAAGGCCAAAACTCCATTGGCCTTCCTGATTGCTTGCTGCACCTGCATACTAACTTTTAGTGATTCATGTACTAATACCCCTAGATCCCTTTGCGTTGCATTACAACGCAGCTCCTCCTCATTTAGAAAATAACTTGCCCTATCATTTTTTTTCCCAAAGTGAATGACTTCACATTTATTAGTATTAAATTTCATCTGCCAAGTTGTTGCCCACTCACCTAGCTTATCTATATCCTTTTGCAGACTCTTCCTATCCTCCTCATCCCCTACTTTTCCTCCCATTTTTGTATCGTCCGCAAATTTTGATATATTACACTTGGTTCCCTCCTCCAAATCATTTATATAAATTGTGAACAACTGGGGTCCCAGCACCGACCCTTGCGGAACCCCGCTAGTTACCGGTTGCCATCCCGAGTATGAACCATTTATCCCCACTCTCTGCTTCCTATTTGTTAGCCAATCCTCTACCCATGCTAATATATTACCCCCAATCCCATAATTTTTTATTTTTAGCAATAGTCTCTTATGTGGCACCTTGTCAAAAGCCTTTTGGAAGTCCAAGTATACCACATCCACCGGTTCCCCTTTATCCACCCAGGTTGTTACTTCCTCAAAGAATTCGAGCAGATTCGTTAAACAGGACTTCCCCTTCACAAAACCATGCTGGTTCTGTCCGATGAAGTCATGTTTATCCAAGTGCCCCGTTAGTGTTTCTTTAATAATTGTCTCTAACATTTTACCCACCACCGATGTTAGACTAACCGGTCTATAGTTACCCGCCTTCTGTTTACTTCCTTTTTTAAATATAGGTGTTACATTGGCCATTTTCCAATCCACTGGGACCGTTCCTGCCTCCAGGGAGTTTTGGAAAATTATCACCAAAATTCCCTACTGGTGAATGGCCTACTCCTGCACCTTATTTCTATGTTTCTATATGGAAGTGCAGGGAATAGGGGGATATGGATCTTGTACAGGCAGATAAGATCAGTTTAATATGGCATCAGGTTCGGCACAAATATTATGGGCCAAAGGGCCCGTTCTTGTCGTTCTATGCGAGCAATATAACAATTGTATAAGATCAAATTAGTTGACACAACCTATTTGCTCTTGGTGGCGTAGTTCATGAAAATATATTAATCTCAAAATTAGAGCTAGACCAGTGGGGAGTGTGGCAAGGGAGAACATTTATACATAAAATGCAAGCAGAAATCGAAAGCTATCCTTCATGAAGCTGCTGATGGAACGGAAAACTTTAAAAGAGCTTTTTGTTGATTGAAGATATTAGGGGATATGGAAGCAAGGCAATTCATTGTTGTCAATGTGCAACTCAGTCACAATCTCGTGTTTAAGAAGGAACTGCAGATGCAGTATAATGTGGATAAATGTGAGGTTATCCACTTTGGTAGCAAAAACAGGAAAGTAGACTATTATCTGAATGGTGGCCGATTAGGAAAAGGGGAGATGCAACGAGACCTGGGTGCCATGGTACACCAGTCATTGAAAGTAGACATGCAGGTGCAGCAGGCAGTGAAGAAAGCGAATGGTATGTTAGCATTCATAGCAAAAGGATTTGAGTATAGGAGCAGGGAGGTTCTACTGCAGTTGTACAAGGTCTTGGTGAGACCACACCTGGAGTATTGCGTACAGTTTTGGTCTCCTAATCTGAGGAAAGACATTCTTGCCATAGAGGGAGTACAGAGAAGGTTCACCAGACTGATTCATGGGATGACAGGACTTTCATATGAAGAAAGACTGGATACTGAAAGCGGCTTGTACTCGCTAGAATTTAGAAGATTGAGGGGGGATCTTATAGAAACTTACAAAATTCTTAAGGGGTTGGACAGGCTAGATGCAGGAAGATTGTTCCCGATGTTGGGGAAGTCCAGAACAAGGGGTCACAGCTTAAGGATAAAGGGGAAGTCTTTTAGGACCGAGATGAGAAAAACATTTTTCACACAGAGTGGTGAATCTCTAGAATTTTCTGCCACATAAGGTAGTTGAGGCCTGTTCATTGGCTGTATTTAAGAGGGAGTTAGATGTGGCCCCTGTGGCTAAAGGGATCAGGGGGTATGGAGAGAAGGCAGGTACAGGATACTGAGTTGGGTGATCAACCATTATCATATTGAATGGCGGTGCAGGCTCGAAGGGCCGAATGGCCTACTCCTGCACCTATTTTCTATGTTTCTATGTTTCTATGATCTATAACAGATCATCTATGTGCAACACATCCGTGAACATCAACTCAAACCAAACACAACATGACCTATTATAATCTCAGCCGCTACACATTGAGCTCATAATGGGTTTCTGATACCTGAACGGAGCAGTGCTCAACAACGTTGCATAAACAAATACACACGATTCCCACTTGCGGAAACCTGCTGTTAGCTACGTTAATGGTAGTTAGCGTGAACAAGCCGGCACTGTAGAGAGGTAACATTTTGCAAGCGACTAGCCGGAGAACCCCCCCGCTGTCTATTCATGTTCTGACCTTTTTAAAGCTGCCATCTGCAGCCAGAACTACAGCAATAGGAAATTAGCATTTACGTCATTTAAATGCTTTAACATTCTTACGATCGCCCCACGGATTAACCTCCCGGAAGGCTAGCACAACATCTGGAAGAATTACAGTGGCTTCAGCTGTGCAACCAAATGTGTTTGCTAGGGAGGCCTTCATGTAAAGGGCCTGTCCCACTTACGCAAGTTTTGTGGCGTCTAGCCGGCACCCGTCATAGTCGCAGCAGGTTGCCGAAAATCCAGCGGTGACCAGAAAAAGGTACGACTCTTTGGGTGGCTACTCACGACCATACAGGCGACATGTTGTGCGGTGATGCCTGTTTGGTCGTCAGTAGTCGCCCTAAGAGTCGTACCTTTTTCTGCTTGCCGCTGGATTTTAAACATGTTGAAAATATTCGGCGACCTGCAGCGACTATGACTGGTCGCTGGCAAGTCGCTGAAAAATATTGCCTAAGTGGGACAGGCCCTTCAGACTGCAGCGTTGGATTCTTCAACCTCTCGCTTCTGGGGTCCGAGGTTCCCACCTGCTTCAAATGTTCATATTGCAGCCCAACACAATGCTCTCTATGTTTAGGATGGAACTGAAGACGCTGGTTTACACCAAAGATAGACACAAAAAGCTGGAGTAACTCAGCCGGCCAGGCAGCATCTCTGGAGAAAAGGAATAGGTGACGTTTCGGGTCAAGACCCATCTTCGGACTGAGTGTCGGGGGAGAGGGAAACGATTATGATGCGTCTGGAGAAGTTTGTAAGTGTCACTGGAGACGTGCCAAACTTCCTCCGTCTGCTCAGGAAGTATGCATCACAGCATGTTTTGGGAACTGCTCCATCTAAAACCACAAGAAATTGCAGCCCAGACCATCACACAAACCAACCTCTTTTCTATTGACTCCATCTATACCTCACTATACCAAAGCGAGCAGCATAATCAGGGCTAAGTCGCACCCTAGCCACTCCCTCTTCTCCCCCCTCCCATCGGGCATTTTTAGTTTTAGTTTAGAGATGCAGCACGGAAACAGGCCCTTCGGTGCACAGAGTCCGCACCAACCAGCGAACCCTGCACACTAACACTATCCCACACACACTAACACTATCCCACACACACTAACACTATCCTACACACACTAACACTATCCTACACACACTACCACCTGTACGTCTTTGGAGTGCGGGAAAAAAACGGAGATCCCAGAGAAAACCCACACTGGTCACGGGGAGAACGTACAAACTCCGTACAGACAGCACCCGTAGTCAGGATCGAACCTGGGTCTCTGGCGCTGAAGGGCAGCAACTCTACGCTGTGCCACTGTGCCGCCCCTTGGCTCCTTCGTCTTGCTGACAAGGAACATAACAGGAAATCTTTCTTTACATACTTCAGCAAAAATATAAACTATTATACCTGTAATAAAGTTGAAGTCCTCTGAAAATAGCAACTGGGCTACAACACATGCTCTCATTCATTCTGGGCACTGCTGACAAGGTCAAGTGATATTTTAAGCTGCTAGCTGCACTTAAGATGGAGGTAGATCATCTCCTTAAACCAGTGCACTCTGAGCTATGATCCTGGTGATTGTTGGGACTATATAAGATGTTAACCCAGTATCATTTGATCCTAACCTCCTAACAGTGATGCAGGAGTAGACTTGCTGCCTTACATCGCCAGAGACCTGGGTTCAATGGTCCCTTGCGTATAGGGTCGAACGATTGTCTAACTGATTGCTGGTCGGTGTGGACTCATTGGGCCGAAGGGCTTGCTTCTGTGCTATATCTCTAAATTAATGACAACATATGTCTCAGTCAGGAAGGTGAGTAAGCTGGAGAAAAGCACACTTTGCCTTTATCCTTATGAATGATGGCAGTCAGAAATTTGGGAGGGGTGGGGATGTCGAAGTTTAGTTTAGTTTAGAGATACAGTGCGGAAATAGGCCCTTCAGTCCACCGGGACCGTGCCAACCAGCGATATTAACACTATCCTGCACACACTAGGGACACTTTTTACATTTACCAAGCCAATTTACCTACATACCTGTATGCCTTTGGAGTATGGGAGGAAACCAAAGATCTCGGAGGAAACCCAAGCAGGTCACGGGGGCGAACAGACAAAATCCGTACAGACAGCACCCGTAGTCGGGGTGGAACCCGGGTCTCTGGCGCTGCAAGGCAGCAACTCTACCGCTACGCCACCATGCCGCCCCTCCCCTCTTGATGAACATTCAAGATGATCCACCATGCAGCCACAACAGTGGGATATTTTAGACTTCAATCATTTCTCAAAAGTTCCTATGTGGAACATTTATGTCGTTGTCCTCTGCTTATTCAAGAGATCAACCCAGGGTTGCAATGAACAGTATCGCAATCATCATTTACACTTGGCGAGCTAATGCAGGAAAAGGAGGAAAAGGTATTTTTACGGTAATCTCAATCGGTATAAAAATAGGCAGAGCAATCTCCGCCCTTGTAGTTTGCATTTGGTGATTATTTTGCAAATTTCAAAATGTTCATTGCACACTTCCTGTAATATCACAACAGTTATGACACCGTGTATAAACACCGCTGTAATTTCTACATGGTGAAACCAAAATGTTTAAAAATGGCCTTTAATAAAATCTGACAATGTGCACTTGAATCACATGTGATTATTTTCTATTTCAAATCTCAAATTGTGGAGTACAGAGGCAAATAAATAAATGCTGGGTCTTTGTCCCAAACATTATGGAGGGCACTGTACATTCTTGATGGGGGCATTCATGTGTTATATTGTTAAACGTGAAAACTTTTTTCCCCCCGAGTTTATATGCAAAACAGCAAAGCCATTCAAATACAGAACAAGCATCTTGCAATAAAGGTCTCCCATGAATTTTCTCCAGGGTTAATCACCAACACAAATTCAGGAATAATATAGCTGCAAAGTACGCGTCTGGTACAAACAATTAAACCAACCTATTTGTGCGAAGGAACTGTAGCAATCTGATCCTTGTGGTTATTTTTGAAATTGTTCACCTAGCCTCCTTCCTAGAACTTAAAACCAGTTTGCTTCCTGTCTTAAATTGCAATGTCTGAAGATTCGTATTGTGACCTGCAAAAATGTAAGTGGTGCATGTTTAAAGAGACCCCAGATTATGGAAATTTTAAAAGGAAAAAATGGAGAAATAATACAAATGTGTATTCTAGATGCTCTAGATGTCAGCTGATCTGTATCGGTGAGACCAAGCGTAGGCTTGGCGATCGTTTCGCCGAACACCTCCGCTCGGTCCGCATTAACCAACCTGACCTCCCGGTGGCTCAGCACTTCAACTCCCCCTCCCATTCCATATCCGACCTCTCTGTCCTGGGCCTCCTCCACGGCCAGAGTGAGCAACACCGGAAATGATCGGAACAGCACCTCATATTCCGCTTGGGAAGTCTGCATCCTGGTGGCATGAACATTAAAATTCTCCCAATTCTGTTAACCCTTGCTGTATCCTCCCCTTCCTATCTCTCCCTCAGCCCTCGGGCTCCTCCTCCTCCTTTTTCCTTTCTTCTCCCCGCCCCCCCCCTCCCCCCCCCCCCCCCCCCCCCCCCCCCCCCCCCCCCCCCCCCCCCCCATCAGTCTGAAGAAGGGTTTCGGCCCGAAACGTTGCCTATTTCCTTCGCTCCATAGATGCTGCTGCACCCGCTGAGTTTCTCCAGCATTTTTGTGTACATACAAAGGTGCAAAATGAATCTTGGCACGAATGTATCGGAGTCAAACTTAGAGTCCCTGGAGACGCGAGGAACTGCAGATGCTGCAATCGTGCAAGTGCTGGAGTAACTCAGCGAGTCAGGCAGCATCTGTGGAGGACATGGATAGGTGACGTTTCAAGTCAGGACGTTTCGGGTTGAGACGTTGACCTGCCATTTTTTTGTTCTAGATTCTAACATCAGCAATCTTTTTTGATTTCTTTCAGAATTCCTTTTTATTTCAGCTTTCCAGCAAAGAGTACTGTGGATAAATAAAGTTCTATCGTATCGTATGGTACCATTTTCCTTCTTCTCACCACCTTTTCCCTTCATTGCAAACCAAAATATGCTTGATTTCCAACTTTACTAACTGTTCCTCTCCCCGCCGAAACTGAATGATGTGCTCGGGACTACCAACATTTTTGTTATCATTTCAGATTTCCAGCAGCTGTAGCATTTTAACTTTGAAACTGTATAAGATTGACTCAAACCCAAATACTTAAGCACCTGGTGGTGCTCAATAAATGGATCCACTTGCATTCTGTACATTGAATAAATTGAGCCATTCACATGCTGCAGAGACACCAAGGCGATCCCAATAACCAAAGTTCTTTTGTATTTACCAGAAAAGAATTGGGAAAATTAGGACGGCACAGTGACGCGGCTGGTAGGACTACCGTCTCACGTTAAAAGAGACCCGGTTCGATCCTGACCTTGGGTGCTGTATGAGTGGAGTCTGCATGTTCTCCCCTGTGACCATGCGGGTTGCCTCCAGGTGCCCTGGTTTCCTCCAGGTGCCCTGTTGTCTCCCACATCCCAAATACGTGAGAGTTCGTAGGTTAATTAGTCGTCCCTATAAGACACTTCACCCACCTTTGCCTGTGTGTGAATGTGTGTGAATGTGTGTGAGTGATTGGTGGTGGTCGGAGGGGCCGTAGGCGCAGATTGGCAGCCACGCTTCCATCAGTCTGCCCCAGGGCAGCTGTGGCTACAGAAGTAGCTTACCACCACCGAGTGTGACTGAGGAGTGAATGAATAATGCGATGTAAAGCGCCTTGAGTATTAGAAAGGCGCTATATAAATCCCATCCATTATTATTATTATAAATTGTCCCTAATGCGTGCGGAGTGGATGCAAAAGCGGGAAATCACAGAACTAGTTTGAACGGGTGATCGATGTTTGGCTTGGATTCAGTGGGTCGGAGGGCCCGTTTCCATGCTGTATCTTTCAATCAATCAAACTGAAATGTTAGCAATATTTAAATTGGAGTGGGAAATAGATTCAATAAGATAAAAGGTTACTTGACAAATGATATCTGGGAGTTCCGCATACAGAGATTGATCGGATCTTATAATGGTGGAGGAATGACCTCCACAGGCATTTAGGAAACACGTGGATAAAATAAAGGGAAGAGATTGAAGAATTTCTGGATGAATGAACTGAACAACGTTGAGTGATCTTCAGCATTTGTAATTATCCGAAGATATTATGTTTGCCAATCTTCATTAAAACAATAAGGTAGACACAAAGTGCTGGAGTAACTCAGCGGGACAAGCAGCACATATGGAGAGCAGGAATGGGTGACGTTTCAGGTTGAGACCCTTCTTCAGAGTGAGAGTCAGGGGAGAGAGAAACTGGAGATATGGAAAGGCAAGGTGTTAAAAGGAACTTGTTGGCTGAGGGGAAGGTGACAATGAGGCATACAAACAGTAAAATTAATCAGGAGGACAATAGACAATAGGTGCAGGAGTAGGCCATTCTGCCCTTCAATGTGATCATGGCTGATCATACACAATCAACATGCCCCGTTCCTGCCTTCTCCCCATATCCCCTGACCGCTATCTTTACAAGCTCTATCTAACTCTCTCTTGAAAGTATCCAGAGAACTGGCCTCCACCGTCTTCTGAGGCAGAGAATTCCACAGACTCACAACTCTCTGTATGAAAACGTTTTTCCTCATCTCCGTTCTAAATGGCTTACCCCTTATTCTTAAACTGTGACCCCTGGTTCTGGACTCCCCCAACATCAGGAACATTTTTCCTGCATCTAGCGTGTCCAAACCCTGAATAATCTTATATGTTTCAACAAGATGCCCTCTCATCCTTCTAAATTCCAGAGTATACAAGCCCAGCCGCTCCATTCTCTCAGCATATGACAGCCCCGCCACCCTGGGTATTAACCTAGATTAACCTAGTGAACCTACGCTGCACTCCCTCAACAGATAGAAAGTCCTTCCTCAAATTTGGAGACCAAAACTGCACACAATATTCCAGGTGTGGTCTCACTAGGTACAACTGCAGAAGGAGCTCTTTGCTCCTATACTCAACTCCTCTTGTTCTGAAAGCCAACATTCCATTCGCTTTCTTCACTGCCTGCCGTTGCCATTCGCTTTCTTCACTGACAGTCAAACTAGTTGGAGAACTAGGGTAGGGGAGGGTCAGAGATAGTGGGAAAGCAATGGTTACATGAATTTTGAGAAATCAATATTGATGCAGCTGGTTTGCCAGCTGCCCAAGAAAAATATGAGGTGCTGTTCCTCCAATGTGCATTTAGCCCCACACTGACAGTGGAAGAGGCCCAGGACAGAAAGGTCAGTATAGGAATGGGAGGGGGAGTTAATTTGTTTAGCAACTAGGAGATTGCGTAGGCCTAGGTGGACAGAACAAAGGTATTCAGCAAAACAACCGACGAATCTGCATTTGGCCGAGAGATCGCGTAGGCCTAGTGTCCAGCTGAGATCAAATCAGCTTTGATCGCAGTGTTTGAGCCGATCCTGCTCAAAAGTCCACATATTATTATTGTCAGTCTAGAATGGAGCAAAGGCTACTAATAACCTACCATCCTCGCACCAGCACATTAGTCTGCAGCAACTTTAATTTAGTTTGGAGACATAGCACGGAAACAGGTCCTTCGGCCCACCCACTCAGCACCGACCAGCGATCCCCGTACACTAGCTCTATCCTACACACCAGAGACAATTTACCTCCATCTTTATTGTCTGGGAGGAAACCGGAGCACCCGGAGGAAACCCACGATCTCCATAAAGCCAGCATCAAGTCAAGAGTCAAGAGAGTTTATTGTCATGTGTCCCACATAGGACAATGAAATTCTTGCTTGCTGCAGCACAACAGGATATAGTAGGCATAAATACAGATCAGATCAGTGTGACCATATACCATAGAATATATATAAATACACACACATCAGTAAACAGATGAAGTGCAATAGGTTGTTATAGTTCATAGTTTGTTTGAAGTTGTGTTTAATAGTCTGATGACTGTGGGGAAGTAGCTGTTCCTGAATCTGGATGTTGCAGATTTCAGGCTCCTGTACCTTCTACCCAATGGCAGCGGAGAGATAATAATAATAATAATACATTTTATTTATGGGCGCCTTTCAAGAGTCTCAAGGACACCTTACAAAAATTTAGCAGGTAGAGGAAAAACATGTAAGGGGAATGAAATAAATAGTAGAGACATGACTAGTACACAAAGTAAAGACAGAATTCAATTCAAAACACAATATGAGGCAATTAATGCACAGATGAAAAGGGACGGGGACGTGGGGCTAAGGATAGGCAGAGGTGAAGAGATGGGTCTTGAGGCGGGTCTGGAAGATGGTGAGGGACACGGAATTGCGGATCAGTTGGGGGAGGGAGTTCCAGAGCCTGGGAGCTGCCCTGGAGAAGGCTCTGTCCCCAAAACTGCGGAGGTTGGACTTGTGGATGGAGAGGAGACCGGCTGATGTGGATCTGAGGGACCGTGAGGGTTGGTCGGGGGAGAGGAGGTCAGTGAGATATGGGGGGGGCCAGATGGTGGAGGGCTTTGTAGGTGAGGATCAGGATTTTGTAGGTGATCCGGTGGGAGATGGGAAGCCAGTGAAGTTGTTTGAGGACTGGAGTGATGTGATGCCAGGATTTGGTGTGGGTGATGAGTCGGGCGGCTGCGTTCTGGACCAGTTGGAGTCGGTATGGGTGTGTGGCCAGGATGGTGTGGGTCCTTGATGATGCTGGCAGCCTTTTTGAGGCAGCGACTGCGATAAATCCCCTCGATGATGGGAGGTCAGAGCCGATGATGGACTGGGCAGTGGTTACGACTTTTTGCAGCCTTTTCTGCTCCCGGACGCTCAGGTTGCCGAACCAAGCCACGATGCAACCGGTCAGCATGCTCTCTACTGTGCACCTGTAGATGTTCGAGAGAGTCCTCCTTGACATACCGACTCTCCATAATCTTCTCAGGAAGTAGAGGCGCTGATGTGCTTTCTTTATGATTGCATCAGTGTTCTGGGACCAGGAGAGATCTTCGGAGATCCATAGTCAGGATCAAACCTGGGTCCCTGGCATTGTAACGGCAATGCCCCTATTCCTTGGAAGAGCACACCAACACCTCTACTTCCTTAGAAGGCTTAGATAGTTCGGCATATCCCCTACAACTCTCACCAACATCTACAGATGCACCATAGAAAGCATTTGATCAGGATGCATCACAGCTTGGTTTGGGAACAGCTCCATCCTAGAACACAAGAAATTGCAGCGAATTGTGGATGCAGCCCAGACCATCACACAAACCAACCTCCCTTCTATTGACTCCATTTATACCTCACGCTGCCTCGGCAAGGCCAGCAGCATCATCAAGGATGAGTCTCACGCTGGCCACTCCCTCTTCTCTCCTCTCCCATCAGGAAAAAGGTATAGAAGTGTGAAAATGCACACCAGTTTCGGGGACAGTTTCTTCCCAGCTGTGATCAGGCAACTGAATCATCCCACCACAACCAGAGAGCAGTGCTGAACTACTATCTACGTCTTTAGTGACGCTCAGACTAACCTTGATCGGACTTTGCTGGCTTTGCATAGCACTAAATGTTATCCCCTTATCATTTATCTATACACTGTGAATGGATCGATTGTAATCATGTATTGTCTTTCTGCTGACTGGTTAGCACGCAACAATAAAAGCTCAAGTTCATGTTCAAGTGAGTTTATTGTCATGTGTCCCTGATAGGACAATGAAATTCTTGCTTTGCTTCAGCACACAGAACATAGTAGGCATTTACTACAAAACAGATCAGTGTGTCCATATACCATGATATAAATATATACACACATGAATAAATAAACTGATAGAGTGCAAATAACAGAAAATGGGTTATTAATAATCAGAGTTTTGTCCAAGCCAGGTTTAATAGCCTGATGGCTGTGGGGAAGTAGCTATTCCTGAACCTGGTTGTTGCAGTCTTCAGGCTCCTGTACCTTCTACCTGAAGGTAGCAGGGAGATGAGTGTGTGGCCAGGATGGTGTGGGTCTTTGATGATGCTGCAAGCCTTTTTGAGGCAGCGACTGTGATAAATCCCCTCGATGGAAGGAAGGTCAGAGCCGATGATGGACTGGGCAGTGTTTACTACTTTTTGTAAGTCTTTTCCTCACCAGGGCGCTCAAATTGCCGAACCAAGCCACGATGCAACCGGTCAGCATGCTCTCTACTGTGCACCTGTAGAAGTTAGAGAGAGTCCTCCTTGACAAACCGACTCTCCGTAATCTTCTCAGGAAGTAGAGTTGCTGATGAGCTTTCTTGATGATTGCATTAGTGTTCTCGGACCAGGAAAGATCTTCAGAGATGTGCGCGCCCAGGAATTTGAAGCTCTTGACCCTTTCAACCATCAACCATTGATATAAATGGGGCTGTGGATCCCCCTCCTACTCCTTCCAAAGTCCACATTCAGTTCCTTGGTTTTGCTGGTGTTGAGGGCCAGGTTATTGCGCTGGCACCATATGGACAGTTGCTCGATCTCCCTTCTATATTCTGACTCATCCCCATCAGTGATACGCCCCACAATAGTGGTGTCGTCAGCGAACTTGATGATGGAGTTCGCACTGTGATTGGCTACGCAGTCATGGGTATAGAGTGAGTACAGCAGGGGGCTGAGCACGCAGCCTTGAGGTGCTCCCGTGCTGATTGTTATCGAGGCTGACACATTTCCACCAATACGAACAGACTGTGGTCTGTGAATGAGGAAGTCGAGGATCCAATTGCAGAGGGATGCGCAGAGACCCAGTTCTGCGAGTTCTGTACCTCGGTACACGTGACAATACACTAAACCAATACGGCAGCAACTCTACCACTGCACCACCGTACAGCCCTTGTGGTGAATTGCTTCACTGAGCTGGTACAACACTCGGGTACCGAGTGCTGCAATTATGTGGGTGCTACTTTGGAGAAGCTGATGTGAGGCAGCAAGGCCTTCACTGCTCAGTGAAAAGATGCTCAAACACAATTATTTTGTAGAACAAGGGAGGTCTCAAAACATACCACTAAATCAGTATTATAACAAACATTCATTGCCATTTGTGGGACGTTGCTATGTGCAAGTTGGCTGCCATGTTTTCTTTAATGCCACAGTGACTCAACACATTATTCACCAAATTGCCTTAATGTATAATACAAAGGTATAAGTATTTCTGTCTTTCTTCACACTTAAGGTATTCTTTTCAGATATCTGCTTTGATTCCCTGCCTGGTAAAAATCCAGTCACAAACCAGATATTAAACCTTCCTTATTCTTACAATAAGTAATTAGCAGGCCAGGAGCATGAACCTCATCTCTGAATGCATCCTCCCACTTAGGATACCAGGAAGACACCACCACTGAGAACTGCCACCTCAACACGTGTTCATTTTACATTATGTAGAAGGCAGCCTTGAGCAATGAAAACAAACTGCTGTGACCTATTGCTGACCATAGACAAAAGATTTAACATGTTCCTACTCGGCCAACGAATTTGAAATAGGTCAGATCTCCATGGCATTGGTAGACCAAATGTTAGCGATCGTCTCAGCCATTTATTCTTTACCAATCGGGCCGTTTTACACGCCAACGAATATTTAAGATCTCAAAATCTGTCCCATTTAAAAAACACGATGTTTCACTTCACACAGTCAAATGATCTTGGTATTTATCTACTCGTTATGTAAATTATCTACCCATTTGAGGCGAGTTCTTATATTTGCGATCCAAGTTTGAAAAATTCAGACATGGGCCATTTACTTTAAGCAAAACATTACTCGGAAATAAACCCTGAAAATTCAAGGGCCGTTTACATGCACGCATGAACAGTTTGCATGCACAGTACAGCCTGCAACACCACAAATAAATGAACAAAATCCTTCAGATCATACACAGGAAGCAAGCTGTTGAAAGGGATGAGGGCATATTTTACAGTACTCAGTACCAGCAGGCAAGCATGACCTTTCGTGAGAACAGAAAAATGAACAAAGAATCATCATTGTTTGCCATGGTTAAAGATGGTTTATTTGAATTGATAATGAAGATCCCTCAGCATTATGATTAACTTAACTGTGTGACACTGCACTTACAGATAATTGAACAAAGTACATACCCAGTGCCAGATTACGCAGCAGCATTGAAAATAATGGTGAAAAAATCCGACTTGTCCATAACGGTTCACCACCACAACGCTGTACCCTTTGAAGTGATCACAGCTTTGAGCACCACATGAGCAAGGGTAGTGTACTGCAGAATCGATCACTGACATTTTACCCGAAGGCATGGAAAAAAATAAAACCCACTGCTGCTCTCGCCTCGGATCTATCTACATCATCTCAGTCCTTCAGCTGCTGCTTGTGCTCAGCCACCCAGTCTGATGCTCTCATGCCTGCAGAATCGCAAGCAAGTGATTTCCTTCAGTCAGAGATCTTGCACACTCTGTCACAACTACCTGAGAACCCTCCTCCCTTGGAGAAAGAGGAAACCGTGAAAGGAAGTGGCCGGCCTTACTAAATGCTAACAATTGAGTGGAATCAACATGAAGCAAGATGAAACAATCTTGCTTTATGTACAAGCTTGAGATGAACTGGACGTGGAATGGAAAACAATTAGCCGAAGGCTCAAGAACCTGCATGCTGGTGCTGAGAAGTGCAGGACTTTCCCTCTGAAGGACCCAGCATAAACATCAGGCACAGACAATATCACAAAAGTATGTAGGGCAAAGGTACCTTGACAACGACTTGATTCGATAACGCAGCACTTCCCCATCAAACAAATTGCTTGGTCCTTTCTACAGCAGTTCATCAGCAAGTTATGATCGGATGCTTAAAACCAGAAGGGGCAAACATGAAGAAAGACTGGTACACAAAATTGCTGGGGAAACTCAGCGGGTGCAGCAGCATCTATGGAGCGAAGGAAATAGGCGACGTTTCGGGCCGAAACCCTTCTTTTCGGCCCGAAACTTCGCCTATTTCCTTCGCTCCATAGATGCTGCTGCACCCGCTGAGTTTCCCCAGCAATTTTGTGTACCTTCGATATTCCAGCATCTGCAGTTCCCTTTTGAACATGAAGAAAGACTGGATAGACTCGGCTTGTACACGCAAGAATTTAGAAGATTGAGGGGGGATCTTATAGAAACTTACAAAATTCTTAATGGGTTGGACAGGCTAAATGCAGGAAGATTGTTCCCGATGTTGGGGAAGTCCAGAACAAGGGGTCACAGTTTAAGGATAAAGGGGAAATCTTTTAGGACCGAGATGAGAAAAACATTTTTCACACAGAGTAGTGAATCTGCGGAATTCTCTGCCACAGAAGGTAGTTGAGGCCAGTTCATTGGCTATATTTAAGAGGGAGTTAGATGTGGCCCTTGTGGCTAAAGGGATCAGGGGGTATGGAGAGAAGGCAGGTACAAGATACTGAGTTGGATGATCAGCCATGATCATATTGAATGGCCGTGCTGGCTCGAAGGGCCGAATGGCCTACTCCTGCACCTATTTTCTATGTTTCTATGATTAAACTACTGGACGTCATCCAGATCCTTTGACAAACTATGCAAAGGACAGAGCTCAAGGTGGCAGCCGTTTTAAATTGAATTAGTAATCTGGAAATTAAAAATAAACGAACTAGTCACGAGTTCGAGAAGTCAACGTTCATACCGCTGGGGTGTAAACTACCCAAGCGAAATATGAGGTGCTGTTCCTCCAATTTGCACTGGGCCTCACTCTGGCAATGGAGGAGGCCCAGGACAGAAAGGTCAGATTGGGAATGGGAGAGGGAGTTGAAGTGCTGAGCAACCGGGATATTGGTTAAGACGGACTGGTCGGAGTTGTTCAGTGAAACGATCGCCGAGCCTGCGCTTAGTTTCGCCGATGTAGAGAAGTTGACACCTGGAACAGCGGATGCAGGTTGGAGGAGGTACAAGTGAACCTCTGCCTTACCTGGAAAGACTGTTTGGGTCCTTGGATGGAGTCGAGGGGGGAGGTAAAGGAACAGGTGTTGCATCTCCTACGGTTGCAGGGGAAAGTACCTGGGACGGGGGTGGTTTGGGTGGGAAGGGACGAGTTGACCAGGGAGTTTCGGAGGGAATGGTCTCAGTGGAGATGGGAAGATATGGCCAATAGTGGGATCCCTTTGGAGGTGGCAAAAATATTGGAGGATTATATGTTGTATACAACGGCTGATGGGGTGGAAGGTGAAGACAATGTGGACTTTGTCCTTGTTACAAGAGAAGGGGGGAGACGGAGTTAGAGCAGAGTTGAGGGATATATAGGAGACCCTAGTGCGAGCCTCATCTATAATGGAAGAGGGAACCCCTGTTTCCTAAAGAATGAGGACCATCACCAATGCCCTGGTATGAAAAACCTCGTCCTGGGCCCAGATGCAGCATAGACGGAGGAATTGGGAGTAGGGATTAGAGTCTTTACAAGAAGAAGGGTGGGAAGAAGTGTCGTCAAGATAGCTATGGGAGTCAGTAGTATATGCAGTATATGTCGGTCAATAGTCTATTTCCTGTGATGGAGACGTTGAGATCTTGAAAAGGTAGGGACATGTCGGAGATGGTCCACGTGAATTTGAGTGCAGGATGGAAATTAGTGGTGAAGTTGATGAAGTCAGTGAGTTCTGCATGGGTGCAGGAGGTAGCACCAATTCAGTTGTCAATGTAGCGGAGGTAGAGTTCGGGGATAGGGCCAGTGTACGCTTGGAACAGGGATTGTTCGACATACCCTACAAAGAGGCAGGCATAGCTTGGGCCTATGCCAGTTCCCATAGCTACGCCTTGGATCTGGAGGAAGTGGGAGGAGTCGAGGGAGAAGTTGTTGAGGATAAGGACCAGCTCTGCTAGGTGGAGGAGAGCTAAGAAGCTGCTAAGTAACAATGCTACTGATTTTTGGAAAGAAGTGAGAGCTCTTAACAGTTGCAAAACATCTCTACCATGCACTGTAGATGGAATCTCCGGAACAGCTAATATCGCAGAGTTATGGCAACAACATTATAGCACTTTATTCAACTGTGTCCAAGGTGACTTGTATAGGATGGACAATATTGAGAGTAATGACTCAATGGTGATTATGTCACATGAGGTGTATCATGCCATGAACAAGCTGTCCAACAACAAAGCAAGTGGCTTGGATCATATTTCTGCTGAACATCTTAAGTATGTTAGTATGAGGATAGCTCCTCTCCTTGCTATTTGTTTTACTGGCTTTATGATTCATGGCTTGTTACCAGACTCAATGTTGTCTGTTCTGTTAGTGCCGGTCATTAAGGACAAAGCTGGTAAAGTAGGCAGCCTAAATAATTACAGGCCCACAGCTTTAGCCAGCATATTGTCAAAAGTCTTAGAAAGAGTTCTGCTGGATAGAATAAATGAGTTTGTTAACTCCACAGATAACCAGTTTGGGTTTAAAGCTAAACTTTTCCACTGACATATGCATATATGCCCTAAAGGAGACATAAAGGAGATTGTAAACAAATATAGAGGCAAAAAATCTTCAATCCTTATGTGCTTTATTGATGCTTCCAAAGCCTTTGACCGTGTTAATCACAGAAAGCTGTTTGGTAAAATGAGTCAAAGAGAGGTGCCTAAATACATTGTGAGAATTCTGGCCTACTGGTATGCCCACCAGACTATGCAAATAAAATGGGGCAATAGGGTCTCAGCCCCATTTGGGGTTAGCAATGGTGTTAGACAAGGGGGAATTTTGTCCCCAGTCCTTTTTAATCTTTATATTGATCATCTGTCTCAAACAATTGAAAGCCTGTAATACTGGGTGCATGATTGGTAATATTTTAGTGAACCATATTATATATGCAGATGATCTTGTGGTCTTTAGTCCATCTAGCGCTGGTCTCCAGCAGCTCCTTACTATATGTTCTGTGTATGGTGTGGAACATGATATTAAATATAATGCTTGTAAGAGTGCTGTTATGATCTGTAGAACCAAAGAGGATAAATGTCTAAAATTCCTTGATTTTAAATTGTCTGTCAATAATCTTAGTGTCTGTAATAAGCTAAAATATCTAGGGCATTGTATTACAGAACAAATGACAGATGATGAGGATATTTATAGGCAACGACGCATGCTGTATGTACAGGCAAATATTTTCTTGCGTAAGTTTGGTGCGTGTGCAGATGTGGTGAAGATGTCGCTCTTTAGAGCATACTGCACACCACTCTACACTGCGCACCTGTGGTCGAACTATTTAAAGACAAGTTTGCAGAGACTAAAGGTGGCATATAACGATGCCATGAGAACACTGCTAAGGAAACCTAGATGTTGTAGTGCTAGTAACATGTTTGTGGCTGCAGGAGTCAGTACTTTAGAAGCTATCCTAAGAAATCACATGTATAAATTAATTTGCAGGATAAATGACTCTAAAAATGTAAATATTGTGGCCTTGTCAAACATAAGGGTTAGCACTACACAATACGAATCCCAGCTGTGGAGACACTGGTATCGTTGCCTCGTTGTAGGACATTGATCATTCTTTTAATTCTGGATTTTAATTCATGTATTGTGTTTTTTTTTAAATATATAATTTATGATGCTTTTATAAGTGATATACTAAGATTTTATATGTACTTTATGATGTTTTTAATATGCAATGCATTTTAATGTAATGTTGCCCCTTGTCTGGACCTTGAGTCCGTAATAAAGTTTACTATTATTATTATTATTGGTGGACGGAAATTGGCTGTATCTGCGGTCGAGGAAGAAATAGAGGGCTTTAAGACCTTCCTGGTGGGGAATGGAGGTGTAGAGTGACTGGACATCCAGAGTGAAGATGAGAGAATGGGGGCCTGGAAAACAGAAGTCATTGAAGATACAAAGAGCGTTTGAGGTGTCTTGGACGTAGGTAGGGAGGGATTGGACCGGGGGGGGGGGGGGATAGGATGGAGTCAAGGTGTGTGGAAATTAATTCGGTGGGGCATGAACAAGCAGAAACTATGGGTCTGCCAGGACAGTTCTGTTTTTAAGGAATCAGTTCATTTTGAGGTTTGATTAATAATGTATCCAAATTTTCAAGCAAAATAAAATGAATCTCACAAAAAGATGGAATAGCTTTAACGTCATTTGCTATCCCATTCCCAGTGTATTTGGAATTCAGTCATAAGGTCATGTCATAAGTGATAGGAGTAGAATTAGGCCATTCGGCCCATCGAGTCTACTCCGCCATTCAATCATGGCTAATCTATCTCTCCCTCCTAACCCCATTCTCCTGCCTTCTCCCCATAACGTCTGACACCTGTACTTAGCAAGAAGTCACTCTGCAGCAGGGAAGCAGTTTGACGGCAGAATTTCCAATTGAAAACAAAACAGACATTATGTTAGCACTTTCACCACAAGAACGGAAATAAGTCAAGGAAGTGAGCAGCCACAACTTTGACAGTGACTGGAGAAACTGGCCAAGGAAATGGCAAAAGCAAATGATGAGATCAACAAAGAATTGCTCCACCCGAAAGAGCCAGGAGGGAAAAGTGGAATGCTAGTTAAAGGAGCACAGGAAGAGAAATAGGGGGAGTCGGTGGGAAAGAAAGTCTGGAATGAGTGGTGTGTCACAGGGATCAGTACTGGAACCTCTTATCTTTAAATACAAAGACCATCATAAGAGAGAGTGAGAGTGAGTGTGAGTGTGTGTGTGCATATTCATTTATATGGTTAAAAATAAAGTGTGTGTGTGTGTGTGTGTGTACGTGTGTGTGTGTGTGTGTGTGTGTGTGTGCATATTCATTTGTATGGTTAAAAATAAACTGTGTGTGTGTGTGTGTGTGTGTGTGTATATATATATATATATATATATATAAATTATATTATGAATGTATATTAATAATTTTCCAGGTACTATAACTTTGGCAGACCTGTGGAGAGTGAGAAAGGTTGTGCAGAATATATCAAATGGATGAAATGGAAATATGGGCAGAGATATGGCAAATAGAGTTTAATCCAGACAAGTGTATATTGTATTGAATTTATTGTCATTATCTCATAAGAGACAACGAAATGGATTTTCCTTACAGTCAAGTAACATAAAAATAAAAAATAATAAAAACATTTTTTAGAAAAAGCACAAACACAGAAGTCCTCGAATAATAGTCACATCCTCTCCAGGAAGCGCCTGAAGGACAGTATCCCCCTTACCGTACCCTCTCCCCCCCCCCCCCCCCCCCCGCATAAAGACAAAAAAAACACAAAAGAAAATGCTCTTCAAACATAACAAAAAAAATAAAATGAAGGCAGAGGCAGCTAGCAACAGCGCCACCCGGATGTCCAAAGTATATATTGGATTTTGGGAGTCAAGTGTAAGAACAAAGTATACAGTGGGTTCCGTAATACACCATTGGGTTGCAAACTACCCAAAGGGAATATGAGGTGAGGTGCTGTTTATCCAATTTGTGTGGCCTCACTGGCAATGGAGCAGGCCCGGAACAGAAAGGTAAATATGGGAATGGGAAGAAGAGTTAAAATGATTTTAAACAACACCCTTTCCCCTCCCCGCTTCCCTGTGGCCCACCAGGATCCTCACCCATTTCTCCTCTCCTCTCGTCCCCTCCCACCTATATACCTACCTCTGACCACGATTCTTCTATCCTTATCTCACACTTTTGTCTTTTCACCTCTGGCCTTTGTCCAATCATCTGCTTATCAACACCCCCCCCCCCCCCCCCCCCCCCCCAGTATATAGCAGGAACCTTACAAGCATTGATGTACAGAGAGACGTTGAGCTGCATGTCCTTAACTCTATGAATGTGGCAACACTGGTATATAGGGTAGGAAGGAAGGTGCCAGGCATACTTGCCTTCATGACTTGGAGTATTTGGTAGAAAACATTAACAAGTCGCGTTGCAGATTTATAAAATTTTACTTAGGTTACATTTGGAGCATTATGTGCAGTTATGATCACCGTATCACAGAATGGATGTGGAAGCTTTGGAGTGGGCCTGGAAGAGGTTCCCAAGAATGTTGCCCGGTTTAGTGTATATTAACAATACGGACAGGTTGGATAAACAGGGAATGTTTTCTCTGGAGCATCAGAGGAGACCTGGTAGAAGTTTATATCATGATGAGAGGTGCAGATAGGGTACAGTCATTTATCCTGGGGTGGAAATGGCAAATACTAGAGGGGTTAGCTTTAAAATGATGGGGCTAAAGTTTACAGGAAATGTTTTTGAACATTAATGAAGTTTTGGTATAAACAGGAAATGGTGTGACTACTGTTAACCATTCAATGTCAACTAATGTATGACTTGCTTTCTGAACAGGTTTAGGCATTGAGGAAAAGATTCACACACTGCTTATCCATTTTCTACTCTGTCATCAAACCAACTATATTATATGCACATTTATGTTTGATGTGATAATCTTTTAGTTATTCTCAATTATTAACGCCAGCAACATAGTATCAGTCCTGACCACCACTGCTCTTTGGGTGGAGTTTGCAAGTCCTCCTTGTAACGGTTTCCTCCAAAATACCAAAGATGCACAGGTTAGTAGGTTAATTGATCACCGCAATTTGCCTCCAGTATGCGGATCAGCAGTAGAGTCTGGAGGGAATATTAAAATGATTTCTGAAGTTGTTAATATCCAATTGGATCCCGATCCAAAACTAATAATATTAGTAATATCAGAACAAAGCCTAAAACTTACAACAAGCCAAAGAAATTTCCTTGATTATAGTATAATAATTGGGAAAAAATTTATATTAAAATTTTGGAAAAACCCAACAACCCCCACAATTAAAATGTGGATTATGGAGATGTCGGAGACCTTACATTTGGAAAAAATTAGACTTGTCATAATTGACAAACCAGAATTATTTGCTAGAATATGGTCTCCATTTATTGATTTTCTGAAAGGGTAAATTGGTCCGGCACGGAAGCTTGACTGAAACTTGAATCCAAGATTAGATGAATAGTTACGTTTTATAATCTACGGACCCAACTCCTAAACTGTATTATTAGTAATTTATTCTATTTTTTCATCTTTTTTTTCCCTTTCTTTCTATCTATAAATAAACAATTAGAAGCTGTGTTAATATGTAATTGATAAACGAGGACCCCAGCTATTTTGATAGCTGGGATCCCAGCTACTAACAATATGTAATTGATAAACAAATTGTGTTTTGATTACGATATGTATATGCTTCTAATAAAAATATTATACATATAAAAAGAATCTGGAGGGAGTTGATGAAAATGTGGGAGAGCATAAAAAAAATGGAATTGGTTTAATACATATACACTGTATGGGGTTTGAAGGTGGGCATGGGCTCGAAGGGCCAAAGGGCCTCTCTCCGTGCTGTATGGCTCTCTGGGTCTATTCTACGTAAAATAATACATAACTATTTAATTATACAATATGAAAACATTAAAAATGTGAGCAACAAATATACACAAGCAAAACATTACAACACAAGTATAATATTTTAAAACAGTAATAACAAATTTGAATAATTAATTTTATTATAGTTTTCCTGCTTTGGTTGCCCTTGATCTAATTACTTCACTGCACCTGTTACCATATTGCATTACACTACTCAATTCTGTCTCGAGTGAAAAAGCAGTGGCATGTGAGAACGTGCAGGTCTACAATGGTAGAAATGAAATTAAAGATTTTATGCGCTCTCTATATTGGAATCCAATTGAATCAATCCAAAATATAATTCAGCTCATTCACATTCAAATTTATCAGATTGATGAAATTTAATTCATCAGTGGCGACATAACAAAGTTACTGCCTAAGAACTGCAGCATTGCTTCAACTTTCTAACTGAATGATGCAGGGATTGACAAAATGAAAATCTCAACTGCGCTAACCCATATTATCACCAATTAACAGTCTGAAACCAGCTACTGATTGTTAAATAAATCACCATATGTACAACTACAGGGAACATCAGGAAGGATGTGGTAGCAAAGTGACTGCAGAAAAGATGCACCAGTGTGTTGCTTGGAACAGAAAGTTTGAGAGTGTTTTCAATAAGCGAGTTCGGTATTCCGAAAAACGCAAGGAATCATGGGATTTTTGAAAGGTCACTCGCGATAAACACCACCGGCAAACGTGCTGCCGCATGCACACAGGCCCGCGCCCCATCCGCAGCCAGGATCGAACCCGGGCCTACAGCTCCGCCGAACCGCCACTGGACCGTCCCTGTCTCTCGTCCCCCCCCCCAGTGCCCCATCCCTGGACAAACCGACTCTCCGTAGTCTTCTCAGGAAGTAGAGACAATAGACAATAGGTGCAGGAGGAGGCCATTCGGCCCTACGAGCCAGCACCTTCAATGTGATCATGGCTGTATTCAGTTCAACAACTGTTATCTGTGATTTCACGCCGCTGCTTTGAAGATTGACGCGCATGCGGGCTGGCGGGGTTCTTCACGTAATCCCTCATCGTAACTCCTCATAAAATAAAGATCAAACTTCAAACTGGTAAGTTCTCGTTTAATCTTACTATTAAATACTGCAAAGCCCTTATGAATTTGAGCATGCTTTTCAATTGCTTTATTTCAGAATCGTCTCCAAGTAGTTTTATCAATATAAATGAAGCCCAAATAAGAGGAAATAATGATGAATTTCATTTGATTTACTACAAGAGGAGATTTTAAGATAGCAGTGAGGTAATTTAAAATTTTCCTTTCGTTTATTGATGAAATATTAATAATCCATTAAAAATTGATTAGACGCCTAATACATTAAGCAGTATTTGTGAGCAGCCAGCCTCTGTATGGTCACTCTCAATTGTGGTGCATAGAACCAAGGTACCTTACCACAAGTGATTTCCACTAAACTTCTATGATTCATTTTATTTATGATGAAGCATAATATAGAACACATTTACTCCAGTGAGATGTAGTTCTTGGAGATGCTGTCTTTCAGATCAGAAGTTTAATCTCAACTCAGTCTGACTTTCAGATGAGCACAGAAGGTCAACTGGAAGATAGGTTCTCTCCAGCACTTGACTTGGGATTTATTTCCCCCAAACCAAAGCAAGAAGAGGAGTGCCGTGGGAATAGTTCAGTGCAGTTGGACAGCTTCCTGTGCACAAGTTGGCTAGTGACAATCCTTATACACTACTTCAACAACATTTCAAACGGTAGTAGGGCGGCCATTGTGTGCACTAGGCCAATAAATAACTTTTAAAAGTTCCAAGAAACTACAGAGATTAACGAGTGACATGATCTCCTACTGGCAGAGCTCAAAACATATAAAATCATAAAAGGACTGGACAAGCTAGATGCAGGAAAAATGTTCCCAATGTTGGGCGAGTCCAGAACCAGGGGCCACAGTCTTAGAATAAAGGGGAGGCCATTTAAGACTGAGGTGAGAAAAAACTTTTTCACCCATAGAGTTGTGAATTTGTGGAATTTCCTGCCACAGAGGGCAGTGGAGGCCAAATCACTGGATGGATTTAAGAGAGAGTTAGATAGAGCTCTAGGGGCTAGTGGAATCAGGGGATATGGGGAGAAGGCAGGCACAGGTTATTGATAGGGGACGATCAGCCATGATCACAATGAATGGCGGTGCTGGCTCGAAGGGCTGAATGGGCTTCTCTTGCACCTATTTTCTATGTTTCTAAGTGTGGCGTGCAAAAGTATTCAGCCCCCTTTACTCTGATACCCCTAAATAAAATCCAGTGCAACCAATTGCCTTCAGAAGTCACCTAATTAGTAAATAGAGTCCACTTGTGTGTAATCTAATCTCAGTATAAATACAGCTGTTCTGTGAAGGCCTCAGAGGTTTGTTAGAGAACATTAGTGAACAAACAGCATCACGAAGCCCAAGGAACACACCAGACAGGTCAGGGATAAAGTTGTGGAGAAGTTTAAAGCAGGGTTAGGTTATAAAAAAATATCCCAAGCTTTGAACATCTCACGGAGCACTGTTCAATCCATCATCCGAAAATGGAAAGAGTATGGCACAACTGTAAACCTACCAAGACATGGCCGTCCACCTAAACTGACAGGCCGGGCAAGGAGAGCATTGATCAGAGAAGCAGCCAAGAGGCCCATGGTAACTCTGGAGGAGCTGCAGAGATCCACAGCTCAGGTGGGAGAATCTGTCCACAGGACAACTATTAGTCGTGCACTCCACAAATCGGGCCTTTATGGAAGAGTGGCAAGAAGAAAGCCATTGTTGAAAAAAAGCCATAAGAAGTCCCGTTTGCAGTTTGCCACAAGCCATGTGGGGGACACAGCAAACATGTGGAGGAAGGTGCTCTGGTCAGATGAGACCAAAATTGAAGTTTTTGGCTTAAATGCAAAACGCTATGTGTGGCGGAAAACTAACACTGCACATCACCCTGAACACACCATCCCCACTGTGAAACATGGTGGTGGCAGCATCATGCTGTGGGGATGCTTTTCTTCAGCAGGGACAGGGAAGCTGGTCAGAGTTGATGGGAAGATGGATGGAGCCAAATACAGGGCAATCTTGGAAGAAAACCTGTTAGAGTCTGCAAAAGACTTGAGACTGGGGCGGAGGTTCACCTTCCAGCAGGACAACGACCCTAAACATACAGCCAGAGCTACAATGGAATGGTTTAGATCAAAGCATATTCATGTTAAAATGGCCCAGTCAAAGTCCAAACCTAAATCCAATTGAGAATCTCTGGCAAGACTTGAAAATTGCTGTTCACAGACGCTCTCCATCCAATCTGACTGAGCTTGAGCTATTTTGCAAAGAAGAATGGGCAAAAATTTCAGTCTCTAGATGTGCAAAGCTGGTAGAGACATACCCCAAAAGACTTGCAGCTGTAATTGCAGCGAAAGGTGGTTCTACAAAGTATTGACTCAGGGGGACTGAATACTTTTGCACGCCACACTTTTCAGTTTTTTATTTGTAAAAAAATTTGAAAACCATGTATCATTTTCCTTCCACTTCACAATTATGCGCCACTTTGTGTTGGTCTATCACATAAAATCCCAATAAAATACATTTACGTTTGTGGTTGTAACGTGACAAAATGTGGAAAAGTTCAAGGGGTATGAATACTTTTGCAAGCCACTGTAGATGTTGAACAGCATTGGTGCCAGCACTGAGCCCTGTGGGACGCCATTCTTGCGTTTCCTCACCCTGCTGCATTGCCTGTTGCTGGTGTGTAGCCTGAAGCTGCAGTTGCTCAGCATTTCCATGATGAAGCTCACCATGTGCTTGTCTGGGATAGTTTCTAGAGGCTTCATGGGTAGTCCACGCAGCCAGACAGTTACTAAATAACGGAGGATCATGCACACGGGTTCAAGATACAATTCATTGGTTACAACCTTCGTTCTTAGAAACATAGAAACATAGAAAATAGGTGCTGGAGTAGGCCATTCGGCCCTTCAAGCCTGCACCGCTATGCAATATGATCATGGCTGATCATCCAACTCAGTATCCTGTACCTGCTTTCTCTCCATACCCCCTGATCCCTTTAGCCACAAGGGTCACATCTAACTCCCTCTGAAATATAGCCAATGAACTGGCCTCAACTACCTTCTGTGGCAGAGAGTTCCAGAGATTCACCACTCTCTGTGTGAAAAATGTTTTCCTCATCTCGGTCCTAAAAGATTTCCCCCTTATCCTTAAACTGTGACCCCTTGTTCTGGACTTCCCCAACATCGGGAACAATCTTCCTGCATCTAGCCTGTCCACCCCTTAAGAATTTTGTAAGTTTCTATAAGATCCCCCCTCAATCTTCTAAATTCTAGCGAGTACAAGCCGAGTCTATCCAGTCTTTCTTCATATGAAAGTCCTGACATCCCAGGAATCAGTCTGGTGAACCTTCTCTGTACTCCCTCTATGGCAAGAATGTCTTTCCTCAGATTAGGAGACCAAAACTGTATGCAATACTCCAGGTGTGGTCTCACCAAGACCCTGTACAACTGCAGTAGAACTTCCCTGCTCCTATACTCAATTCCTTTTGCTATGAATGCTAACATACCATTCGCCTTCTTCACTGCCTGCTGCACCTGTATGCCTACTTTTAATGACTGGTGTACCATGACACCCAGGTCTCGTTGCATCTCCCCCTTTCCTAATCAGCCACCATTCAGATAATAGTCTACTTTCCTGTTTTTGCCACCAAAGTGGATAACCTCACATTTATCCACATTATACTGCATCTGCCATGCATTTGCCCACTCACCCAGCCTATCCAAGTCACCTTACAGCCTCCTAGCATCCTCCTCACAGCTAACACTGCCCCCCAGCTTCGTGTCATCCGCAAACTTGGAGATGTTGCATTCAATTCCCTCGTCCAAATCATTAATATATATCGTAAATAGCTGGGGTCCCAGCACTGAGCCTTGCGGTACCCCACTAGTCACTGCCTGCCATTGTGAAAAGGACCCGTTTACTCCTACTCTTTGCTTCCTGTCTGCCAACCAGTTCTCTATCCACATCAATACTGAACCCCCAATACCGTGTGCTTTAAGTTTGTATACTAACTTTTAAAATTACTGGATGGATATTTTTAAAATAATCTCTGTAGTTGTTAATACCCAACTGGATCCCGATCCTAAATTAATAATATTGGGCATATCAGAACAATACCTAAAACTTACAACAAACCAAAGAAATGTCCTTGATTACAGTATAATAATTGGGAAAAAATTAATATAAAAAGTTAGGCAAAACCCAGCAACCCCCACAATCAAGATGTGGATTATGGAGATGTCAGAGACTTTACATTTGGAAAAAATTAGATTTGTCTTAATTGACATACCAGAATTATTTACTAGTATATGGTAAAACTTCGAAATTTAAACTGGACAGATCTAAAAATACTCACCGGCAGACGCTCAGCAGACGCGTAAGTGGCGTCATCAGTACGCGACTCAGGTACTTTTTAAAATGCTGGTTAAACGCTCGCCAAAACAATGGAAGAAACATCAACAAGAAGATATTGAAGGCCACGAACAAGCCTCGACCTCGAGTATGGCACACCCGCAAGAGGAAGCAGTAAGGCAACCTCCGGGTTTGGAGGACATCCGTTCATTACTGTGTCAGGAACTTTCGGCTGTGAAGGCAGAAATCTGTGGGAACATTGACAAGATTGATGCTCGTATAGAGGAGGTGAGTTCTGACCTGACTGGGGAAATCCACAGGCTTGAAACCAACATCAGTCGTAAGTTGGAACCTATTCTTGTTACTTCACAAAAACAAAGGCTATCCGGGAATTGGAAATTGCTGTAGCTTTAAATGTCGAGACAACACACAGGCTGACGGCTGAGGTGGAACGTATCTCCGGGTTACTAAATAAAGTAACAGAAAAATGTCTTGATTTGGAAGGGCGCTCTAAACATCAGAATGTAAGGATTGTTGGAGTGAAAGAAGGCAAAGAACATGATCAAAATCTTCGAGATTTTACGGCTCAACTACTTCAAAATGTACTAGTTTTGGATGAAAAACTTAGACTTGACCGGGCACACAGAACTTTGAGAGCCCGGTCATATGGCACTGCCCCACCAATACATCTGATCCTGAGGGTGCACCACTGCCATGTTCTAGAGGATATTCTGCAGAAAGTTGGCAACAACAGAAATTTAACATTTCAAGGTGAAAACGTATGAATCTTCAGAGCCTTTCCTGCCGAAGTCGTTAAGAAAAGAGCACTCTTCTCCAAGTCAAGAGCTATCCTGAGGGAGTTACCAGATCTCTGATTTGGCCTACTATATCCTGCCAAATTGCGAGTTACTTATAAAGGGGTGGAATCTTTCTTCACTGATCCTGATAAAGCATTCAAGTTTGCCCAGGACATTGTGGGGTCTGTCAAGGGATAAATAATACCTTATTGAGTTTGTACTGTGATGATAATCAATAAGTTTATACTGTGTTTATAAGTTGTTACAAACTTACAGACTTAGAGTCTGTTAATATGTCAAAATAGTATTAATTGAAAGTTAAGTAATAAGTGCCACATGTTAGTTAAATTTTTTAATATTCAACTACTTAGTTAGATCCCACTAAGATACTTAACCTCTGGGGAATGTTGATTCCCTGACGGATTTAAATATGTTTATGATTTGTTCTGTTTAGTACTTATTAACTCCTTAAGGTGTGGAGTTATCCAACATTATCTACTCGGCGGAAGTTTTCATTAACCTAACCACCGTTGGGTGGTATTCACCAGCAGCGTTCTTATATGTTGTAATTTTTGTTGTTTTTCCTTTTCACTTTCTAAATTCTTTACTAAATAGCTCATCTATCTTTACTAATGCACACTTTTCTTGGAGATATCTCTGTGGGATAGTGGTAATGGGAGAAGGGCACACCCACCCAGCATTTAAAGGAAATATTACAAATAATGTGTTGGATCATTTAATTCAACAGAGACCATGTAATCTTTAATATGCAAGACAATGTAGCTCGGAAAATTGAGGGGAAAGGAATCACATTTTGTAGTTGGAACGTCAGGGGTGTTAATGAGCCAATTAAACGGGGTAAAGTATTAGCCCAGTTAAAATCTATTAATACTGATATAATATTTCTTCAGGAGACTCATCTCAAAAATGGAGCTCAAAACAGGCTGAAGGGTAGGTGGATTGGACAATTATATCACTGCGTTTTCTTCCAAAGCAAGAGGAACAGCAATTTTAATTCATATACCATTCAAACATAACTCCACTATAGCTGACAAGGAAGGCAGGTACATTATATCAGGTGAATTGTATTCAACTCCATTGACATTGGTGAATATTTATGCTCCTAACTTCGATAATCCCCAATTTTTTAATTAAATATTTAATGCAATTCCAGACTCTGGTCAGCATAATCTGATAATTGGGGGAGATTTAAATTGTGTATTAGATCAAAACTTGGATAAATCTTCACTTCAAAGGAAAAGTACATCAAAATTGAGTGACCTTTTAAACACCTATATAAACAATACAAACATAAGAGAAGTATGGAGGATTGCCAATCTTTCTATTCAGGTGTTCATAAAGTTTATACACAAATTGACTATTTCTTGGTTGACGCCAAACTTATCCTTTATACCTACAATCCAAAATATCACAACATTATTATTTCGGATCATTGTCCCCTTAATTTTTCTGTAAAATTGGAAACATAGAAACATAGAAATTAGGTGCAGGAGTAGGCCATTCGGCCCTTCGAGCCTGCACCTCTATTCAATATGATCATGGCTGATCATCCAACTCAGTATCTCGTACCTGCCTTCTCTCCATACCCTCTGATCCCCTTAGCCACAAGGGCCACTTCTAACTCCCTCTTAAATATAGCCAATGAACTGGCCTCAACTACCCTCTGTTAACACAGGTCTCAGCAAACATCTCACCATTTTCATTCATTTTCCCTCGTAGAAATATCACATGTGGTTAAAATGCACATTGTCAAATTTTATTAAAGGGTATTTTTATAAACATGCTGTAATTTCTACATGGTGAAACCAAAATGTATAAAATTGCCTTTATTAAAATCTGACAATGTGCACTTTAACCACATGGGATTTTTTTCTGTTGCAAATCTCAAATTGTGGAGTACAGAGGCAAATAAATAAATGATGGGTCTTTGTCCCAAACATTATTGAGGGCACTGTATACACTGTACGCAGTGTATCTATACACTGTAAATGGCACAATTATATCATGTATTGTCCTTCTGCTGACTGGCTAGCACGCAACAAAAGCTTTTCACTGTACCTCGGTACACGTGACAATAAACTAAAATGTACTAATTAAAAACGTTTCCTACTACAATCAAAGTTAATAATTGGAGTTCATGGACTTCAAAGCAATTGAGAAACAAATCAGAGGGAAATTAGATTGAAGGCACAGCGATTTTTATTTATTGGTAAAGCCCTGAAGCAGATTTAATGCTCAATTAGAAAAGGGAATTGGATAAATAGTTGAAAAGCAAAATAACAGTGCAAGCTGTGAAGAAAGGCCTGTGTAGTGGGACTAATTGGGCAGCTCTTTCAAAAGAGCGAGCACAGACATGTTGTGCCTTGCTACTCCTCTTGCCAACATTGAAGGCTGCCTTGTTTAATCAGCTTAATAATACATGTGGGTCGAGTCCACAGATTGAGAGTAACTAAATTCTGTTTACATGATTTCCTATCGTGTCAACAAATGTGGGAGAATTTCACCCCACCAGCACATTCTGGGCATTAACTCATTTCCAAATGATATTGCATTGTCTAGTTATGTGTTCTGCTTGCACTGGACATAAGGGGAACTTGGACAAACCTTCCAATTGCCTTAAAAGGTTTCAGGAACTTTCATTCAGTCAGCCAACGTTTTTTAAATGCAAAATCCTTACACAACATGGTCTTTCAATATTTTTGAGAAATGTACTGATAGCACATTAAATTTTAAAGAATGAGGAGGATCACGTGGTGTGCATTTTTAACTAACTTAGACTTAGACTTAGACTTAGACCCTTTATTTGTCATTCAGACCTTTCGGTCTGAACGAAATGTTGTTGCCTGCAGCCATACATGTAATAATAAACAACACACAATAATCACAAATTAACATCCACCACAGTGAGTTCACCAAACACCTCCTCACTGTGATGGAGGCAAAAATCTTAGGGTTACTGTCTCTTCCCTCCTCTTCTCCCTCTGCGCTGAGGCGATACCCCCCCGGGCGATGGTAAGTTAGTCCCGCGGCTCACCGAGCTCCGCGAACGGGCCGGTTCAAGCTCTGCGGCCCGGGGGAGGTTGAAGCTGCCGACCTCCAGTCCAGCGGACGCAGCTGTTGCCGCAGGAGCTCCGGAAAACAGGCACCAGCCTGTGACCTGCGAGCTCCCGATGTCGCCTACTGGCCCGCGCCAAGCCCCGCATTCAGGTCGCCGCTGCCAGAACGCCGCATCAGCCACCGGAGCACCGTCTCCGCCCCGCACCGGGCCGCCCTCACGGGAGCGCCGTCTCAGCCCCGCGCCGGGCCGCCCTCACGGGAGCTCCATTCCAGCCCCGCGCCGGGCCGCCCTCACGGGAGCTCCATTCCAGCCCCGAGCCGGGACGCCTCACGGGAGCGCCGTTCCAGCCCCGAGCCGGGACGCCTCACGGGAGCGCAGTCTCAGCCCCGCGCCGGGCCGCCCTCACGGGAGCGCCGTTCCAGCCCTGAGTCGGGCCGCCCTCACGGGAGCGCCGTTCCAGCCCCGAGCCAGGCCACCCTCACCGGAGCGCCGTTCCAGCCCCGAGTCGGGCCGCCCTCACGGGAGCGGCGTTCCAGCCCCAAGCCGGGCCGCCACAGGCACCGGAGCGCCGTTCCAGCCCCGAGCCGGGCCGCCTCACCGGAGCGCCGTTCCAGCCCCGAGCCAGGCCGCCCTCACGGGAGCGCCGTCCCACCCTTCGAGTCGTGCCGCTGCCACCGGAGCGTCTCAGCCCCGCGCTGAGACGCTCTTATCCTGTACCTTGCAGCTCAAATATCATTATCATGGTGAACCTGTGGAATTCTTTGCTACAGGAACCTGTGGAGGCCATCAGAGGGTATTTTTTAAGGCAGAGATAGATACAGTGCCCTCCATAATGTTTGGGACAAAGAGTCATAATTTATTTATTTGCCTCTATAATCCACAATTTGAGATTTGTAATTGAAAAAAAAAAAATCACATGTGGTTCAAGTGCACATTGTCAAATTTTATTAAAGGGTATTTTTAGACATTTAGGTTTCACCATGAAGAAATTACAGCTGTGTTTATACATAGTCCTCCCCATTTCACACCACCATAATGTTTGGGACACATGGCTTCACAGGTGTTTGTAATTGCTCAGGTGTCTTTAATTGCCTCCTTAATGCAGGTACTTCCAGACCAAGCCTCAGCACAAGGTTTCCTGGAGACACCCACACTCAAAGCATTGGCATCAACTGCATCTGATCCCAGTCGGACGTGCGGCCATCAAGAATGTTCCCCACACACACTCCTACCACAGTGCGGACTGCGACACAGACCACTCCTGGGTGTGTTGCAAGATCAGGCTGCAACCATAGT
The DNA here is from genome assembly GCF_010909765.2 of Amblyraja radiata. Taxonomy (NCBI): domain Eukaryota; kingdom Metazoa; phylum Chordata; class Chondrichthyes; order Rajiformes; family Rajidae; genus Amblyraja; species Amblyraja radiata. The sequence continues at coordinate 143,313,839 of NC_045957.1, forward strand.
GGTTTTACCGTGCCAAGGAGCAGGGGAACCCCCGCATTGATGTCAGCAAGATGCCCCATCCAGACCTCGTGCAACAGTTTGCAGAGGCTTTTGAGAGAGAACTTGGCACCTCGTGACCTGGAGACTCTGCAACAGAGAAGTGGAAAATTCTGCGGGACACCATTCACCGCACAGCTTGGGAAGAAGACCTCAAAGACACATGACTGGTTTGAGGAGAAGTCGACCGAGATGACTCCTGTCATCGAAGCCAAGCCAAGCCTAGCCGAGTACAAGCGGTCAGCTAACGCGAAGAACCTGCAGATCCTCAAGGAGCAAGGTTCAGCAGACTGCCAGGCGTTGCGCCAATTACTAGTGAGGACATCCAGATGGCCGCCATAACAGGGAACATCAGGGGAATGTATGACGGCATTAAGACGGCACTAGGACCAGTTCAGAGCAAGACAGCCCCCTTCAAATCCTCCACTGGGGAAGTATTTGCAGACTAATGCCAGCAGATGGAGAGATGGGTGGACACTACTCCGACCTCTACTCGAGAGAGAACACTGTGCCCCCCTCAGCCCTTGATGCCATCGAGTGCCTGCCGACCATGGATGAGTTAGACACAGAGCCGACTGTAGAAGAGCTCAGTAAGGCCATTGACAGCCTGGCCTCAGGCAAGGCCCCAGGCAGCGACGGGATCCCCCCTGACCTGATCAAGGCATCTCCCTCCTCAACATTGTCGGCAAGGTCTTTGCCCTTTCCTGGAACTTGTTAACTCTCTTAACTTGTTTCCGGACTCGGAAGAGGACTGAGTGCCCTCTATCACAGCTCTGTCTTATTGCAGCTGCTATCCCCTCAACTAAATTTTTTTAAATTTATTTTTTATTTTTTATTTTTATTTTTATTTTATTTTTAGTTTTATTTTTTTTTAATTTTTATTTTATTTTTTTTAAATCGTATTTGTGTGGATGTGTACGTATGTGAGTGTTGTTTGTCCCCGGGTGGCGAGGGTGGGTAAGGGTAAGGGTAAGGGTTTTGAGGGTCGTTTACATACTGTTGTACAATTATGTCCTGATTATCACTGTCTGTTATCATTGTATGTATGCAAATTGCTGTTAAATTCAAAATTCAAATAAAAAGATTAAAAAATATATATATATATATATATAAATAAAATAAGCAGCATTGCAAAACTACCTTACTGCTTCCTTTGTATGAAGTTCCCCGCCAGTGCTGGCAAGAAGGAGCTGTACCGCAGGACACGAGGGATGCCACGATTATTACCCTCTACAAGAACACGGGCGAGAGAATCGACTGCAACAACTACAGAGGCATCTCCCTCCTCAACATCGTCGGCAAGGTCTTTGCTCGGGTCATCTTGATTCTTCTGCAGAAGCTGGCAGAACGTGTCTACCCAGAATCACAGTGCGGTTTCCGAGCTGGAAGGTCAATAGTGGACATGGTCTTCTCCATTCGCCAGCTCCAGGAGAAGTGCAGAGAACAACAGATGCCCCGTATGTTGCTTTAATTGACCTCACCAAGGCGTTCGACCTCATCAGCAGAGATGGCCTATTTAAAGCTCTGCCAAAGATCGGCTGCCCACCAAACCTGCAGAGCATGATAGAATCCTTCCACATCAACATGAAGGGGACAGTGCAGTTCAATGGCAGCTTCCCTGAGCCCTTCGACATCCGCAGTCAAACAAGGCTACGTCCTCGCTCCCACACTCATTGGGATTTTCTTTGCTCTGCTCCTGAAACACACCTTCTGCACTGCAACAGAGGGGATCTACCTGTGTACTAGATCAGATGGCAGGCTCTTCAACCTCACCCGCCTCAGAGCAAAGACAAAAGTACGTGAAGCTCTCATCAGAGACATGTTGTTTGCCGATGACGCTGCAGTTGTGTCCCACACCCAGCAGGAACTACAGTCACTGATAGACCGCTTCTATCGGGCATGCAAGGACTTCGGGCTGACCATCAACCTGAAGAAGACGAACATTTTGGCCAGGATACACAGACGCCGCTTGTCATCACCATCGACGACTACGAACTCGATGCCGTCCATCAGTTCACGTACCTCGGCTCCACCATCAACGACAACATCTCCTTGGACACAGAGATTGATAAGAGGATCGGGAAGGCAGCTACAACTCTCGCTCGACTCACAACTCGAGTATGGACCAACCCAAAGCTGACATAGAAACATAGAAAATAGGTGCAGGAGTAGGCCATTCGGCCCTTCGAGCCTGCACCGCCATTCAATATGATCATGGCTGATCATCTAACTCAGTATCCTGTACCTGCCTTCTCTCCATACCCCCTGATCCCTTTAGCCACAAGGGCCACATCTAACTCCCTCTTAAAAATAGCCAATGAACTGGCCTCAACTACATTCTGTGACAGAGAGTTCCAGAGATTCACCACTCTCTGTGTGAAAAATGTTTTTCTCATATCAGTCCTAAAATATTTCCCCTTTATCCTTAAACTGTGACCCCTTGTTCTGGAGTTCCCCAACATCAGGAACAATCTTCCTGCATCTAGCCTGTCCAACCCCTTAAGAATTTTGTACGTATCTATAAGATCCCCCCTCAATCTTCTAAATTCCAGAGAGTACAAGCCGAGTCTATCCAGTGTTTCTTCATATGAAAGTCATGACATCCCAGGAATCAGTCTGGGAGGGAGTTCTCTGTACTCCCTCTATGGCAAGAATGTCCTTCCTCAGATTAGGGGACCAAAACTGTACGCAATACTCCAGGTGTGGTCTCACCAAGACCCTGTACAACTGCAGTAGAACCTCCCTGCTCGTATACTCAAATCCTTTTGCTATGAAAGCTAACATACCATTCGCTTTCTTCACTGCCTGCTGCACCTGCATGCCTACTTTCAATGACTGGTGTACCATGATACCCAGGTCTCGTTGCATCTCCCCTTTTCCTAATCGGCCACCATTTAGATAGTCTACTTTCCAGTTTTTGCCACCAGTGGATAACCTCACATTTATCCACATTATACTGCATCTGCCATGAATTTGCCCACTCATCCAGCCTATCCAAGTCACCTTGCAGCCTCCTAGCATCCTCCTCACAGCTAACACTGCCCCCCCCAGCTTCGTGTCATCCGCAAACTTGGAGATGTTGCATTCAATTCCCTCGTCCAAATCATTAATATATATTGTAAATAGCTGGGGTCCCAGCAATGAGCCTTGCGATACCTCACTAGTCACTGCCTGCCATTGTGAAAAGGACCCGTTTACTCCTTCTCTTTGCTTCCTGTCTGCCAGCCAGTTCTCTATCCAGATCAATACTGAACCTCCAATACCGTGTGCTTTAAGTTTGTATACTAATCTCTTATGTGGGACCTTGTCGAAAGCCTTCTGAAAGTCCAGATATAACACATCCACTGATTCTCCCTTATCCACTCTACTAGTTACATCCTCGAAAAATTCTATAAGATTCGTCAGACATGATTTACCTTTCGTAAATCCATGCTGACTTTGTCCAATGATTTCACCACTTTCCAAATGTGCTGCTATCCCATCTTTAATAACTGACTCTAGCAGTTTCCCCACTACCGATGTTAGACTAACTGGTCTGTAATTCCCCGTTTTCTCTCTCCCTCCATTTTTAAAAAGTGGGGTTACATTAGCAACCCTCCAATCCTCAGGAACTACTCCAGAATCTAAAGAGTTTTGAAAAATTATCACTAATGCATTCACTATTTCTGGGGCTACTTCCTTAAGTACTCTGGGATGCAGCCTATCTGGCCCTGGGGATTTATCTGCCTTTAATCCATTCAATTTACCTAACACCACTTCCCGGCTAACCTGGATTTCACTCAGTTCCACCATCTCATTTGACCCCCGGTCCCCTGTTATTTCTGGCAGATTATTTAAGTCTTCCTTAGTGAAGACAGAACCAAAGTAGTTATTCAATTGGTCTGCCATGTCCTTGTTCCCCATGATCAATTCACCTGTTTCTGACTGCAAGGGACCTACATTTGTTGTAACTAATCTTTTTCTCTTCACATATCTATAAAAACCTTTGCAGTCAGTTTTTATGTTCCTTGCCAGTTTTCTTTCATAATCTATTTTCCCTTTCCTAATTAAGCCCTTTGTCCTCCTCTGCTGGACTCTGAATTTCTCCCAGTCCTCTAGTAGGCTGCTTTTTCTGGCTAATTTGTATGCTTTATCTTTTGTTTTGATACTATCCCTGATTTCCCTTGTTATCCACGGATGCACTACCTCATTACTCAATACCCAGTCTAGAATAGCCTGCTCTCTCGTTGGTTCCTCTACATGTTGGTTTAGAAAACTATCCCACATACATTCCAAGAAATCCTCTTCCTCAGCACCCCTGCCAATTTGATTCACCCAATCTATATGTAGATTGAAGTCACCCATTATAACTGTTTTACCTTTGTTGCACGCATTTCTAATTTCCTGTTTGATGCCATCCCCAACTCTACTACTACTGTTAGGTGGCTGTACACAACTCCCACTAGCGTTTTCTGCCCCTTAGTGTTTCGCAGCTCTACCCAACAGCTCCACCTGACAGTGAAGACAAAAATAGCAGTCTACAACGCCTGTGTCATCAGCACACTGCTGTACGGCAGTGAGACATGAACTACATATGCCAGGCAGGAGAGAAGACTCAACACCTTCCACCTAAGAAGCATCCGCCGTATCCTGGGCATATCCTGGAAAGACAGAGTGTCCAACGCCGAGATCCTGTCTCGCGCTGGCCTTCCTAGTATGTACACTCTACTCGGGCAGCGCAGACTCCATGTCCACCACATGGAGGATGGCCGTATTCCAAAATACATCCTCTATGGAGAGCTGACATCCGGGAGGAGAACCATCAGCCTCCCCCAGCTACGTTACAAGGATGTCTGCAAGAGAGATATGAAGGCGCTCGACATCGATGTGGAGTCCTGGGAGAGCCTTGCAGCCGACCGCACGAGGTGAAGAGTTACCCTGAACCAACATCTCAAAACGGGGGATGAGAAACTGATGAATGCAGCGGCAGACATGCGGGCACGCAGAAAGGAGCGCAGCAACTTCAACAAACCAGAGACCACACACAAATGTGACCTTTGCCACAGAGACTGTCACTCCCACATTGGTCTCCTCAGCCACAAGTGACGCTGCTCCAGCCGAGGTTTGGAGCAAGCAGCCAACAACTAGGATGCATCACCCATGGTCAGTCATGACCGAGGGGGGCCTATAATGCAGGTATAAGAGAGCTCTCAGCACCTAGTCTTTCCTCCAGTCTTTCCAACACCTTTGGAAACTTTTATTGCTGTTTATCAACATGAGGACCAAAGTTGTGCCAATAAAAGTCAAAGAAGCCATTATGAGACTGAAAAACAAGAATAATACTGTTAGAGACATCAGCCAAACCGTAGGCTTACAAAAATCAACTGTTTGGAACATCATTAAGAAGAAAGAGAGCACTGGTGAGCTTACTAATCGCAAAGGGATTGGCAGGCCAAGGAAGACCTCCACAGCGATGACAGAAGAATTCTCTCTTTAATTTAAAATAAATCCCAAACACCTGTCCGACAGATCAGAAACACACTTCAGAATTCAGGTGTGGATTTGGCAATGACCACTATCCGCAGAAGACTACATGAACAAAAAAATAGAGGCTACACTGCAAGATGCAAACCACTGGATTGCTGCAAAATTAGGATGGGCAGGTTAGTTTGCCAAGAGGTACATAAAAGAGCAACAACAGTTCTGGAAAAAGGTCTTGTGGACAGATGAGAGAAAGATTAACTTATATCAGATTGATGGCAAGAGCAAAGTATGGGAGAAAGAAGGAACTGCCCAAGATCCAAAGCATACCACCTCATCTGTGAAACAAGGTGGTTGGGGTGTTATAGCATGGGCATGTGTGCCTGCTGAAGGAACTGGCTCACTTATCTTCATTGATGATACAACTGCTGATGGTAGTAGTATAATGAATTCTGAAGTGTATAGACACATCCTATATGCTCAAGTTCAAACAAATGCCTCAAAACTCAATTCTTGAGTGGCCAAGTCATTCAACCAATCTGAACCCAATTGAGCATGCCTTTTATATACTGAAGAGAAAACTGAAGGGGACTAGCCCCCAAAACAAGCATAAGCTAAAGATGGCTGCAATACAGGCTTGGCAGAGTATCACCAGAGAAGACACCCAGCAACTGGTGATGTCCATGAATCGCAGACTTGAAGCAGTCATTACATGCAAAGAATATGCAACAAAATTCTAAACACGACTACTTTCATTTACATGGCATTGCTGTGTCCCAAACATTATGATGCCCTGAAATGGGGGGGGGACTAAGCATAAACATAGCTGCAATTTCTACATGGTGAAACCAAAATGCATAAAATTGCCTTTATTAAAATCTGACAATGTGCACTTTAACCACATGATGTTTTCCATTAATAATTGCAAATTGTGGAGTACAGAGGCAAATAAATAAATGATGGGTCTTTGTCCCAAACATTATGGAGGGCACTGTATACACTGTACGCAGTGTATCTGTACACTGTAAATGGCACAATTATATCATGTATTGTCTTTCTGCTGACTGGATAGCACGCAACAAAAGCTTTTCACTGTACCTCGGTACACGTGACAATAAACTAAAATGTACTAATTAAAAACGTTTCCTACTACAATCAAAGTTAATAATTGGAGTTCATGGACTTCAAAGCAATTGAGAAACAAATCAGAGGGAAATTAGATTGAAGGCACAGCGATTTTTATTTATTGGTAAAGCCCTGAAGCAGATTTAATGCTCAATTAGAAAAGGGAATTGGATAAATAGTTGAAAAGCAAAATAACAGTGCAAGCTGTGAAGAAAGGCCTGTGTAGTGGGACTAATTGGGCAGCTCTTTCAAAAGAGCGAGCACAGACATGTTGTGCCTTGCTACTCCTCTTGCCAACATTGAAGGCTGCCTTGTTTAATCAGCTTAATAATACATGTGGGTCGAGTCCACAGATTGAGAGTATCTAAATTCTGTTTACATGATTTCCTATCGTGTCAACAAATGTGGGAGAATTTCACCCCACCAGCACATTCTGGGCATTAACTCATTTCCAAATGATATTGCATTGTCTAGTTATGTGTTCTGCTTGCACTGGACATAAGTGGTACTTGGACAAACCTTTCAATTGTCCTTAAGAGGTTTCAGGAACTTTGATTCAGCCAACTTTTTTTTTTAATGTAGAATCATTACTTAACATGATTCTTCAATATTTTTGAGAAATGTACTGATGGTACATTAAAATTTAAAGAATGAGGGGATCTCGTGGGGTGCATTTTTAACTATCTTATCCTGTACCTTGCAGCTCAAATATCATTATCACGGTGAATCAGTGGAATTATTTGCCACAGAAGTCAGTGGAGGCCAAATGAGTGGATATGTTTAAGGCAGAGATAGTTAGATAGATTGTTGATTAGTACAGGTGTCAGAATTTATGGGGAGAAGGCAGGAGAATGGGGTTAGGAGGGAGAGATAGATTAGCCATGATCGAATGGTGGAGTAGACTAGATGGGCCGAATGGCATAATTCTACTCCTATCCCATATGACCCTATTAGCATAACTAGGTGGGAGGAAACACACACCAGTGGGGTAAGGCAGTAGGACATTTGGGACCCTGATGAATGTTAGAATGGTCTTTTTTTTTAAACCAGAGATTTAAGGATTCGGTAGAAATAAAGACAATGGAAAAAGGTGAATTTAAAGTTGGAACCAGTGCCAAAAATAAGGCAAGGAATAGAAAGGTAACAATTGTGCAAAGAGAAACAAGAGGTAATATTTCAGACAGATGGAATCGCAATTGTCTAAAAAAAAAATCTACTTTTTTTCCTCTAAAATCCTGCTCAACCTGCTGAATATTTGCAGCATTTTATTTTTAACCTCAACAGTTGTATTGTTTTTGTAAACGAAAAAAAGATTGAATTACCAGATGAGATTACAGATTGCCAGTGAAATAAATAACATTAAATGCAACTTAGTTTAGGTTTATTATCATCATCATCATGTACATCGTGACAATAATAAACTGTGAAAAAGCTTTGTTTTGCGTGCTACCCAAATGGATCAGATATACATACATACATAAATACATAGGCAGTGCAACAGTGGAGTTGTTGCCTCGTAGCACCAGAAACCCAGGTTCGATCCTGACTACACTCTGTTGGCTGCACAGAGTTTATACATTCTCCCTGTGACTGCTTGGGTTTTCTCTGTGTGCTCTGGTTTCCTCTCACATTCCCATGCAGGTTTCTAGGTTAATTGGCTTCTGTAAATTGACCCAAGTGCATAGGATGCAAACTATATGGATGATTGTTGGTAGACAAAAATGCTGGAGAAACTGAGCGGGTGAGGCGGCATCTATGGAGCGAAGGAAATAGGCAACGTTTCGGGTCGAGACCATTCTTCAGACTGATGTGAGGGTGGGGTGGGGCGGAAAGAAGAAAGGAAGAGGCGGAGCCAGTGGGCTGAGGGAGAGCTGTGAAGGGGAGGAGAAAGCAGGGACTACCTGAAATTGGAGAAGTCAATGTTCATACCCCTGGGGTGTAAACTGCCCAAGCGAAATATGAGGTGCTGCTCCTCCAATTTACGGTGGGCCTCACTCTGGCCGTGGAGGAGGCCCAGGACAGAAAGCTCGGATTCGGAATGGGAGGGGGAGTTGAAGTGCTGAGCCACCGGGAGATCAGGTTGGTTATTGCGAACCGAGCGGTGGTGTTGGGCGAAGCGATCGCCAAGCCTAAGCTTGGTCTCACCGATGTAGAGCAGTTGACATCTAGAGCAGCGGATGCAATAGATGAGGTTGGAGGAGGTGCAGGTGAACCTCTGCCGCACCTGGAAAGACTGATTGGGTCCTTGAATGGAGTCAATGGGGGAGATAAAGCGACAAGTGCAGCATTTCTTGTGGTTGCAAGAGAAAGTACCAGGAGAGGGGGTGGTTGGGTGGGAAGGGATGAATTGACCAGGGAGTTACGGAGGGAAAAGCAGACAGGGGATGAGATGGGAAGATGTGGCCAGTGGTGGGATCCCGTTGGAAGTGGCAAAAATGTTGGAGGATTATTTGTTGTATGTGACGGCTGGTAGGGTGGAAGGTGAGGACAAGGGGGACTCTGCCCTTGTTACGAGGTGGGGGGGGGGGGGGATGGGGAGTGAAAGCAGAGTTACAGGGTATAGGAGAGACCCTCGTGAGAGCCTCATCTATAGTAGAAGAGGGGAACCCCCGTTCCCTAAAGAATGAGGACATCTCCGATGCCCTGGATTGGAACACCTCATCCTGGGTGCAGATGCGGCGTAGCTGGGAGTAGGGGATGGAGTCTTTACAGGAAGCAGGGTGGGAAGAAGTGTAGTTATGGCGTGGACTGTGGACCAGTTTCCAGGCTGAATCTCTAAAACAATCAAGTTTAACTCAAGTACAATAGAGCAAAGGGGAAGATATAGAATGCAGAAGATAGTTTACAGCATTGTAACGTATCAGTTCCATAGACAGTTCAATGAATACCATGTCTACTTTTATTCCCACCCCACTTTAAGAACAACTTCATACACATCGGAATGAGATGGTACAGATTCATCTATACCCCATCTGGGCCCCAAAGGGTGATTGTAATTGCACTGACAATCACCATTTTACGGAGAAGATATATCGCATGGCTTATTGTGAGCACTACAATCGGCATGTTCTGGGGATTAACTTTTCTCATTTTATTTTCAACCTCTGGAGTCTGCAGCAGATTTTCACATTAATAACCCGTACACAAACCTACATTAACAACACTACTTCCCGCAGATTCCACACAAACCATTCTCATCTCACCCACAAACCCTTTCAAGTTCAAGTGAGTTTATTGTCATGTGTCCCTGTATAGGACAATGAAATTCTTGCTTTGCTTCAGCACAACAGAACATAGTAGGCATTTACTACAAAACAGATCAGTGTGTCCATATACCATAATATAAATATATACACACATGAATAAATAAATTGATAAAGTACAAATAACAGATAATGGGTTATTAATAATCAGAGTTTTGTCCGAGCCAGGTTTAATAGCCTGATGGCTGTGGGGAAGTAGCTATTCCTGAACCTGGTTGTTGCAGTCTTCAGGCTCCTGTACCTTCTACCTGAAGGTAGCAGGGAGATGAGTGTGTGGCCAGGATGGTGTGTGTCTTTGATTATACTGCCAGCCTTTTTGAGGCAGCGACTGCGATAAATCCCCTCGATGGAAGGAAGGTCAGAGCTGATGATGGACTGGGCAGTGTTTACTACTTTTTGTAGTCTTTTCCTCTCCAGGGCGCTCAAATTGCCAAACCAAGCCACGATGCAACCGGTCAGCATGCTCTCTACTGTGCACCTGTAGAAGTTAGAGAGAGTCTTCCTTGACAAACCGACTCTCCGTAATCTTCTCAGGAAGTAGAGGCGCTGATGAGCTTTCTTGATAATTGCATTAGCAGGGCTCTCGCTTAACTTTTTTTCCCTGTTGCCAGCCGGGCAACCTTGGCAGTTTTTTAGGTTGCCAAATGACAGTTTAGGTGGTCACTTAAGATGGCTTGCATGACGCGTGCGATAATGTGCTCAGACGAAGCGCGTAGTTACCAGTCGGAATTATACTCAATGAAACATTCACATATTATTTCTGCTTCAAATAAAGTCACAAACTAAACATTCACCAATCAAGACATGATATATAATTTTGCTGCTTGTCATTGTGGTATAAGACAATATCTCAACTCTTTTTACACATTGCAATTAATGCAATTTCTATTAGTTCTTTCCACTTCCAAACAAAATTAGTTCTTTCCACTTCCAAACAAATAATAACACAACAATACAATACAATTCAATTTATTGTCATTTGGACCCCTTGAGGTCCAAACGAAATGCCGTTTCTGCAGCCATACATTACAAACAAATAGACCCAAGACACAACATAATTTACACAAACATCCATCACATTGCTGTGATGGAAGGCCAAAAAAACTTCTCTCTCCACTGCACTCTCCCCCCCGATGTCAGAGTCAAAGTCAAAGTCAAAGTCAAAGTCAAAGCCCCCGGCGGGCGATGGCGATTGTCCCGTGGCCATTAAAGCCACGCCGGGTGATGCAAGGCCGCACACCGGGTCTTGGTGTTAGAGCCCCCGGCGCGCGCTCGCAAACTCCCGCGGCCATTCCAAGCCGCGCGGGGCGGTGCTGTAAGGGTATTGGGTATTAAAACATTGGGTATTAAAACACATTTGATTGCCTTCCGTTATCAAGCATAGTCAATATTCGCTCTGAAGACATTTCCAGGACAATAGGGTCAGGGAAGGGGGTGTGTGTGAATCAGTGCGGGCTAGATAGATGGTGGGGGGGGGGGGGGGGGGGGGGGGGGGTGGTTAGAAGGCAGTCGGTGCAGAATAGATGGATTGAGGCAGGTGAATTAGTACGTGTTGGTTGGTGTAGGTAAAATTGTGAGGGGAGAGCACGGGGGATGTCAGTGGTGTTGAATGGGGGGGGGGGGTTCAGTACGGGATGGTTGGGGGTAGACAAAAGTGCTGGAGAAACTCAGCGGGTGAGGCAGCATCTATGGAACGAAGGAAATAGGCAACGTTTCAGACAGTCTTACACTGTCCCTAGTGTGTATAGGATAGCGTTAGGGTGCGGGGATCGCTGGTTGGCGTGGACACGGTGGGCCGAAGGGCCTGTTTCAATGCTGTATCTCTAAACTAAACACAAATGCTACTCCTTCACCATTGTCTTGTGGTTCCCCTTGCAGCCTCAGTTCCCATGGCACCCATGTTCCTTTCCACCTTGCCATTCCTGTGCCCAAGAGCACTTCACTCATTTCACATCGACAAGTCTGTGCGAATCAGTACTGAACACTTGGGTCCAGAGCAGGTTACAGCCTCAGATCCGGACTTGTGCTCAGATGATCACTCAAAATGCAAAGTGATCCCTGGGCACCTCATTCATAGGTCCCTAGCCTGAAGGCCAGCAGCATAGTCAGCATCACAGAGCTGTATAGCATGGAAATGGGTCCTATGACCCACCTTGTCCATGCCAACCAAGTTGGCAAATTATGCGCATCCTATTTGCCTGCATTTGGCCCATAGTCCTCTAAAGCCTTCCTATCCGTATACACGTCCTTGTCCTTTTAAAGTCATATATATATATTGTTCTCTACAGTTTCCTCCCATTCCATATACAGACTATCTTATGAGACAAAAAGTTACCCGAGTTCCTCTTCCCATCTCACCTTAAATCTATGCCCTCTAGTTTTACAATTCTCTACCCTGGGGAGAAAAATTGCAAACATTATTTTTATTCATGCCCTCTCAGGATCTAGTTGGGCCAAAGGGCCTCTTTCCATGCTGGATAACTGTATGACCATTCTGTGCATGTCTTTGCCTTTCGAAATTCTGGTCCTTTAAAAATCTCTCCGCATCTTAACCATTAGAATATTGACATTGTATCAAAGTGCAGGTAAAAATAAAGCATTTCTGACACCAGCTGTTTAAGTTTGCATCGTGTTCGACACGGTCATTGCGGACTAAAAGGTCCAATCCGTACGTTCTTTTCCATGTTCTATGTTAACTTCAAAATCCAACCACGATAATTTAGAATAAAGAAAATGCTGCAATTTAAAACATTTCTGTACTAACACACAACTAAAAGATATTATAGGTGTAGTTAGTACAATAACAAAGTTATTTTTCTACTGCTTTAGTACGCTTGAATGAAAATTACCAAGCTCGTAGAATTTTTTAGCTTTCATAGAAACACAGAAAATAGGTGCAGGAGTAGGCCATTCGGCCCTTCGAGCCTGCACCACCATTCAATATGATCATGGCTGATCATCCAACTCAGCATCCTGTACCTGCCTTCTCTCCATACCCCCTGATCCCTTTAGCCACAAGGGCCACATCTAACTCCCTCTTAAATATAGCCAATGAACTGGCCTCAACTACCTTCCGTGGCAGAGAATTCCAGAGATTCACCACTTCACTGCCATTCATTTCTCCAGCAACATATGGTGAGTGTTTGACGACACTGGGCCTGTGCTTGCTGGAGTTTAGAAGGATGAGGGGACACCTCATTGAAACTTACCGGATAATGAAAGGCTCGGATAGAATGGATGTGGAGAGGATGTTCCCACTAATGGGAGAGTCTATGACTGGAAGTCATAGCCTCAGAATTAAAGCATTATGGAGGATATGAAGAGGAATTTATTTAATCAGATGGTGGTGAATCTGTGGAATTCTTTACCACAGAATGCTTTGGAGGTCAAGTCAATGCCAAAATATTTTTAAAGCAGAAGTAGATAGATTCTTGATTAGTACGGGTGTCAGGGGCTATGGGAAGAAGGCAGGACAATGGGGTTAGGAGGGAGAGATAGATCCGCCATGAAGGAATTACAGAGCAGACGATGGGCCGAATGGCCTAATTCTGCTCATAACAGATGGCCAGCAATTTCTTCTCCATAGTAATTTCCTTTCATGCTAACATTTCAGAAGGTTACTTGAGTCTTCTTCTGTGAAGACAAGCCCTAAATATTTATTCAACTGACTTCCTTGCTCGCCATAATGAATTTTCACATTTCAGTCTGTCAGAGACTTATTACTGACATCTATATTACTAAAAGTCTGATCTTGACTGCATTTGGCCCACTGTGCTGCGATTTCCGAGGGAACGCCGCCACCTACAGCCGTCATTTCTGGCCACCTTGCTCAAAGCCCCCCTCCGCCTTCCGGGACCAGAGGATTTTTCCCATCGATTAAAAATCAGAGATATTAATGTTTTTAAAAAAGTTGCCATTCTTTCTGCTGCCCCTGCTGGAGGGAGGGGGAGGGACTATAAAACCAGGAAGTGCTGTGCCTCACTCAGTCTCTGCAAGATGGAGGAAGCCATCTCTCTGAGCTCTGAATAACACTGAACACATGTCTACTCAACTGTGAGTGCCCTTAATGTGGTTTGAAAATGAAAATATGGTTGGTTTGAAGTAAAAAGGCACTGCCTGCAAATGGTTGTTTGGGGGGTTTGGGTTGAAGTGAAAAGGCACTGCCTGCAAATGGTTGTTTGTCTAAACTTGACAACTTCCTGTTTGCACTATATTGATTTTAGATAAAACGCTACCACTTACGGCTGTGATTTTTGGACATCTTACTCAGTTCCCCTCCTCTCGTCAGGTGCAGAGAATTCTTCCCATCAATGAAAAACAAAAGTGTTATTAGTGTTTAAAAAATGTTGAGAATCTCTCTCCTGTCAATCACGCCATGAAGGCCACACCTTTTCCAGTGGGAGGGGGAGGGATTATAAAACCCGGAAGTGTGGGTGTGGCTCAGTCTCTGCATGATGGGGGAGGGAGAGGTCATGACTCTGTCTGAGCTGTGAATCAACTGAACACACTGAATGTCTACTGTGTGGTTTTATGGTGGTTTCACCCTGCTTAAAATGGTATGAAACTGCATTTGAATGTGGTGTCGTTGCACCCTGCATGAAATGGTATGAAACTACACTTGAATTTTGTGGCCTTGCACCCTGCTCGAAGAAGTAAGAAACTGCACTTGAATTTGGTGGCCTTGCACCCTGCTTGAAATGGAATTTCAAGGAATAGCCCCGAATCAACTGCCAGCCCACCAGCCGTGAGTGAGCTGCCAGCACATCAGGCTTGAGGGACTGAGCTGCCACCCCAAGAATCCATTTGGCCCACAATGTTCACAGCCCTCTGGAGACCAGTAGTCACTGCTGCCAACAACACCCATACCAGCGCTCCAGAAAGCCCCCCCCCCCCACTGGCCACCAATATTGGAATTGGTGGAGAGGTGGAATATAGCGTCGGGGGACCAGCCCTCCCATGTGAACATGGGACCCAACGGGTCCCACTTAGTCTAGTAACTACTATTTTTGTGTTTTCAAGTCTAAGCTATAGGGAGAGGTTGGGCAGGCAGGCTATTCCTTGGAATGCAGGAGGATGAAGGGAGATATTATAGAGCTGTATAAAATCCATGAGGGCAATAGATCAGGTGGACGCACAGAGTCTCTTGGAAAGTCATGGGGAAATCGAGAACCAGAGGTTTAAGGTGAGGGGTGAAAGATTTAATAGGAATCCGAGGTGTAACTTTTTCACACAAAGGGTGGTAGGTGCATGGAACAAGCTGCCAGAGGAGGTAGTAGAGCTAGGGACTATCGCAACATTTAAGAAACATTTAGACAGGTACATGGATAGGATAGGTTTAGAGGGATATTAGAGCAAACGCAGGCAGGTGGGACTAGTGTAGATGGGACATGTTGGCCGGTGTGGGCAAGTTGGGGTGAAGGGCCTGTTTCCACACTGTAAAACTATGATTCTCTAAGTGTAGAGGCTATTATTAACCAGTCATGTTCCCTGCAGGTTTACTCTCATTCCCTTTTAATCAATTTATTTGTCCTTCCCTGTTGAAATTTAAAAAGATCCCAATTCTCAAGCTTGCTTCTTTGGCAAGGAATCTTACATGACTAATACTATCCTTAACTTGTTAAGCATGGGTTGGTCACACTTTCCTTCTATTATTCTGCCAGGCAGGAATGCATAATTGTGGTTCTTGTATTATTTTCTTACATGCTATTTAAAGCCACTACACTTGAAAACGTTTTAATGGAAGAGGCAGAGCAGAGGTTGCTAGTCATTAACTATCCTTTATTATGCAGTGAAAGATGTGAGAACTGCCCAGTCCATCACCGGCTCTGACCTCCCCACCATCGAAGGGTTCTATCGGAGTCGCTGGCTCAAAAAGGCAGCTTATATCATCAGAGACCCACACCATCCTGGCCACACACTCATCTCACCACTGCCATCGGGAAGAAGGGTCAGGAGCCTGAAAACTGTAACGTCCAGGTTCCGGAACAGCTTCTTCCCTACAGCCATCAGGCTATTAACACAACAACAAATAAGCTCTGAACTACAACAGACTATTATTATTATTATTGCACTATAATTGTTTGTTTTTTTAATATGTGTGTATGCGTATATATATCTACACACACACACAGATTTCTTTTTCTCGTTTATGTACTATATTTACATATTCTGTTGTGCTGCAGCAAGTAAGAATTTCATTATTCTATCTGGGACCCATGACAATAAAACTCTCAAGAGAGAATAAAATTGACTCTTGAAAGAAATGACTAATTCTGACACACAACAATTCCAGCATTTTCAGTTATTTTTGGTGCAAAAGAAATCAAAAAAAACAATCCCAAACACATTGACTGTTGTAACTTCAAGCGTTTGGATATACAGGTCCACCACTGATTTTCGGCACCCCCTCGGTTCCAGAGCCTTGCCATATTATCCGTTTTGCCGGACTAACAGAGGTCAAGGCCTTGGGAGACCAAGATACTGGCCCATAAAGTTGGCCACAGAAGTCAGCTATGGATGGGAAAGGATCTGCCGGCTCCAGCCAGGCCACAGTTCCAGAGCCCGGACGTAGGCAACATATTCGACTTGTCGATTGGCCTCGGATGTCTGCTAAGGGGAATGGATTTGTCAACTCTGGCTGGGTCGGAGTTCCACAGCCCCGGCCACGAGGGGAAATTTGAAGGAGGATCTGCAGCCTTCCCCAGCAGAGGTGCCACATTTTCGGGGGTACTTCCGGATGGGATTTCAAAAGCGCTCTCATGATTTCACCCAAACTAAAAGAGGTGCCAGACCATCAGTTGCCGAAATGTTCGATAGTGGACCTGTACTTTACAATAGTGCAGTTCTTATATGGTATGATCGCAACTTTGAAATTTGTAATTTGGATAAGCAATATAAATACCAGAAGCTGCTGTCAGGACACAAACTATAATGAAAGCTGACACATTCAATCTCATCATCATTACTTCAGCATAATTCAGATCTCACAGAACTCACTCACAATGCAAACAAATCTTGCTTTTTAGATAAACAGAACATAGAACAGTACAGCACAGGAACTGTACTGAAGAAGGTTTCGGCCCGAAACGTTGCCTATCTCCTTCGCTCCATAGATGCTGCTGCACTCGCTGAGTTTCTCCAACATTTTTGTGTACCAACACAGGAACAAACCTTTTATACCCAATGTTTGTGCCGAACATGATGTCGACCAACTCTTATTTGCTTGCGCATAACCCATATCCCTCCAACCCCTGCATATGTCTGTGCCTATCCAAAGGTCTCTTCAATGCCAATTTTATGGATAATTCCATCAGGTTTCCCCTCAGACTCCAGCATTCCAGAAGAAACAATCCAAATCTGTCCAACCTCACTCTGTAGCTGAAGAAGAGTCTTGACCCAAAACATCATCCATTCCTGTCCCGCTGAGCTACTTCAGGATTTTGTGTCTCCCTGCAGCAAATATCTCATAATCCAGGCATTATTCTGATAAACCTCCTGCACACTCTCCAAAGCCTCCGCATTCTTCCTGTAATGGGCGATCCAGAACAGCACACAATACGCCAAGTGCAGCCTAACTGAAGTCCTATAAACCTGCAAAATGACTTCCTGACTCAATGCTCAATGACCTGGCCAATGTAGCCAAACATACCATATGCTTCCTTTATCACTCTGTCCACTACTGTGAGGGATTATGAACTTACACCGCAAGATCCCTCTGTAATCAATGCTATTAAGGGCCTTGTCATTAATTATATATCTTCCTCTTACATTTGGAACCAGAATTGTTTCCCATCACATTTTCCTTGACTAAAAGATTAAAGACTACTATACACATCCTCGATAATTTATGTAGACACATGGAACTGCAGATGCTAGTTCACAAAAAAGGACTCAAAGTGCTGGAGGGACTTAGCAGGTCAGTCTGAAGAAGGGTCCCAATCTGAAACATTATCCATCGATATTCTCCAGAGGTGCTGCCTGACCAGCTGTGTTACTCCAGCACCTTGTGTTTTTTCCTCAATAATGTACAGTGCCCTCCATAATGTTCGGAACAAAGGCCCATCATTTATTTATTTGCCTCTGTTTGAGATTTGTAATAGAAAAAAAATATCACACGTGGTTAAAGTGCACATTGTCAGATTTTAATAAATGCCATTTTTATACATTTTGGTTTCACCATGTTGAAATTACAGCAGTGTTTATACAAAGTCCCACCCCCATTTCAGGGCACCATAATGATTGGGGCACAGCAATGTTTGGGACACAACAATATCATGTAAATGAAAGTAGTCATGTTTAGTATTTTGTTGCATATCCTTTGCATGCAATGACTGCTTGAAGTCTGCGATTCATGGACATCACCAGGGTTGGAAATTGCAGCCTTCACGTGGTCCACCCCATTTCGACTAATGCAATCAACCTGACGTGCACAAACAAAAGATCAAATAGAACAAGTTGACCTACAACTTTAGGCTGTGCACACCATACTCAAGAAGAAGATGGACATCACCAGTTGCTGGGTGTCTTCTCTGGTGATGCTCTGCCAGGTCTGTATTGCAGCCATCTTCAGCTTATGCTTGTTTTGGGGGCTAGTCCCCTTCTGTTTTCTCTTCAGCATATAAAAGGCATGCTCAATTGGGTTCAGATCGGGTGATTGACTTGGCCAATCCAGAATTTACTATTTTTTAGCTTTGAAAAACTCCTTTGCTGCTTCAGCAGTATGTTTGGGATCATTGTCTTGCTGTAGAATGAACTGCCGACCAATGAGTTTTGAGGCATTTGTTTGAAAGTGCAAATTGGTTGTGTCTATACACTTCAGAATTCATTATGCTACTACCATCAGCAGTTGTATCATCAATGAAGATAAGTGAGCCAGTACCTTCAGCAGCCATACATGCCCAGGCCATTACACCCCCACTACTGAGTTTCACAGATGAGGTGGTATGCTTTGGATCTTGGGCAGTTCCTTCTCTCCTCCATACTTTGCTCTTGCCATCACTCTGATATGTTAACCTTCATCTCATCTGTCCACAAGACCCTTTTCCAGAACTATGGTTGCTCTTGTAAATACTTCTTGGCAAACTGTAACCTGCCCATCCTATTTTTGTGGCTAACCAGTGGTTTGCATCTTGCAGTGTAGCCTCTGTATTTCTGTTCATGAAGCCTTCATGCGGACAGTGGTCATTGACAAGTCCACACCTGACTCCTGAAGAGTGTTTCTGATCTGTCGGACAGGTGTTTGGGAATTTTCTTTATTTTTTATTTATTTTTTTAAATTATTTTTATTAGAAGTACGGTAAATTACAATAATACACAACACATATATCTTAATACATTTTTTGTACCGCTTCATTTTTATGAGCTTTAAGAAAAAGATAGAAGTAAGGAAA
Source organism: Amblyraja radiata (assembly GCF_010909765.2). Classification (NCBI taxonomy): domain Eukaryota; kingdom Metazoa; phylum Chordata; class Chondrichthyes; order Rajiformes; family Rajidae; genus Amblyraja; species Amblyraja radiata. The sequence goes on from NC_045957.1 coordinate 143,333,112, forward strand.
GTAAAGAAAGTGCGCAAGAGTCGTGAAGTGCAAGAGAGTGTTGGGAAAAGAAAGCCCCTTAGAAAAGAAGTTAGAGAAGGAAGTAAAGTAAGAAAGTAGACCCTAGAAAAGAAAGAAAAAGAAAGTAGGAACAATCGCTCTATTATAACATTAAACTCCGCAGAAAGGGGACTACCAACCAAGTCTGTTTTTGTTGTTTTACCTCCCATTACCAGGCCCTGATACCATTTATTTATTTATTTATTTTTAAAATTACTATTGCACCTCATGCTTGTAATAGGTCCATAAACGTAGACCACGTCTTTTGGAATTGGTCTGCTTTACCTGCTAAGAGGAATCTCATCTCTTCCAGATGTAATGTTTCCAACATATTTGATGTCCACATTTTTATTGTTGGTGTGGGCGCATTTTTCCAGAATTTAAGTATGAGCTTTTTTCCCGTTATTAGCCCGTAATTGAATAAATTCTTCTGATACACGTTTAATTCAGGGATACCTTCCGATATTCCAAAAATGATCCATTCTGGTTTTGGTACCAGTTTTATTTTAATTAATTTTGAAAAAATATCAAATATTCCATACCAGAATTGTTGGATTTTTGTACAAAAAACAAAAGAATGCGCTATGGTAGCTTCTTGACACAGACATTTATCACAGATTGGTGAAACATTAGGAAAGATTTTATTTAATTTTCTTTATTAGAGAGAGAATTATTTTGTCATCAGCTGTGGAGGTCTTCCTTGGCCTGCCAGTCCCTTTACGATAAGTAAGCTCACTAGTGCTCTCTTTCTTCTTAATGATGTTCCAAAGAGTTGATATGGTAAGCCATAGGTTTCTCTAACTGTCTAACAGTTTTATTCTTGTTTCTCAGTCTCATAATTGCTTCTTTGACTTTCATTGGCACAACTTTGGTCCTCATGTTGATGATATTAATAAAAATAATACAATTTATTGTCATTATAAATACATACAACAAAATTTCAGGCGCACTACCCAAGCGGAGCTCCAACGTATCAGATAAATAATAACGACAACGGAAACAACAAAAATGGCAAGAAAAACTTTGTCAAGTAGGAATGTACAATATTTCACAGTAGTGTTGTGGCAGTACAAAATATTGGCTCTGGGGGCTGTGTGTTCAGTGCAGAGATCAGAGTGGTGATGGCCTTGGGGTAGAAACGGTTTGTTAATCTTGTGGTGTGTGTGACCTGTAACGCTTTCTGGAGGGCAGAAGGGCAAACAAGTGATGTGCGGGATGAGAAGAGTCCTTTAGTGTGCATGATGCCTTCCGCAGGTAACGAGAGCCATAGATCTCTTCCAGGGCAGGCAGGTGTGTGTTGGTGATCTTCTGGGCTGTATTGATGACTCTCTGCAGAGCCTTCTTGTCAGCCGCACAACTGTTGCCATGCCACACCCGGGTGCCATGTGTCAGGACACTCTCTATGGAGCAACGGTTGAATGACACTAGCAGCTGTGCGGCAAGTTGACTTTCCCGAGTGATCTTAGGAAGCAAAACCGGTGTTTACCAGGGATTGAGTGTTAGTTGACCACCTGAGATCTGGGTGCCCAGGTACCTGAAACCTGAGACTCTGATAAACAGTAACAAAAGTTTCTAAAGGTGTTGGTTCAGTTTACACTTGCCATCATAGCTATATCAATGCTCTGATAAAGATGCCCCAAACCTGCTAAATTATTTGCCAAAACCTCATTAGACCATTATAAATTATATCATTAGCAATTAAATTTGTAAAAATTAGATATAGTTAATAGAGAGTGTCGTACATACACTTATAAAAGTGAAAAGAGAAACTCTTATGCGAAATGTGCACAGTTTGGGTAAAGGACTTGAGTCACATAATCCAAACAATGCAGCAGTGCTCTGCGAATGACGATGCTACATCTTTTTAAATAGATTTTTAAAAGAGGCATAGTGGAGTACGCGCTCCAATCATCTTCAATGATGCTAGAGTGGAAATGGTAGAGAGCTTCAAATTCCTCAGCACTGATGTTGCCAATGATCTGTCATGGACCAACCACAATGATGCGATAGCCACGAAGGCAGACCAGCGCCTCTACTTCCTGAGGCAATTCGGCATGTCTCCAATGACTCTTACAAACTTCTACAGATATACTGGCAGGTTGCACCACAATTTAGTTTGGAAACAGCTTTGCTCGAGAACGCAAGAAATAGAAACATAGAAAATAGGTGCAGGAGTAGGCCATTCGGCCCTTCGAGCCTGCACCGCCATTCAATATGATCATGGCTGATCATCCAACTCAGTATCCTGTACCTGCCTTCTCTCCATACCCCCTGATCCCTTTAGCCACAAGGGCCACATCTAACTCCCTCTTAAATATACCAATGAACTGGCCTCAACCACCCTCTGTGACAGAGAATTCCACAGATTCACCACTCTGTGTGAAAAATGTTTTTCTCACCTCGGTCCTAAAAGACTTCCCCCTTATCCTCAAGCTGTGACCTCTTGTTCTGGACTTCCCCAACATCGGGAACAATCTTCCTGCCTCTAGCCTGTCCAACCCCTTAAGAATTTTGTATGTTTCTATAAGATCCCCCTTCAATCTTCTAAATTCCAGCGAGTCAAGTCAAGTTTATTCGTCACATACACATACGAGATGTGCAGTGAAATGAAATGCAGCGAGTACAAGCCTATCCAGTCTTTCTTCATATGAAAGTCCTGCCATCCCAGGAATCGGTCTGGTGAACCTTCTCTATACTCCCTCTATGCCAAGAATGTCCTTCCTCAGATTAGGAGACCAAATAGCAGAGAGCTGTAGATGTACCCGAGTCCATCACACAGAGCAGCATACCCACCATTGATTCCATCTACACTTTATGCTACCTCAAAAATGCAGCCAAATTTAAGATTTTTAAAATAGTTACAAGGGGTGGAGGCGGGACTGTTATAATTACACAGAGCGCAGAAAGCCACAAGGGCGCAGAAATAAATCGACCAGAGACTTGTCACACCCCAGTCATTCTTTCTTCTCCCTGCTCCCATTTCGTAGAAGGTACAGAAGCTAGAAAGCGTGCACCACCAGACTCAGGAAAAACTTTATCCCACTCTGTTATCAAGCTTTTCAATGGTTCTTCCATATGCTAGGGTATGGTCTGATTCACCTCTGCCCCATTGGGCTTTGATTTTGGAACTAATGCACACAATGCTGCAAGCTCTATTTTATATTTTGTATCTTCCACGGTGCTCTAGTGCACTTTAGTTTAATGATTGTATTTAGAAACATAGATAGAAACATAGAAAATAGGTGCAGGAGGAGGCCATTCGGCCCTTCGAGCCAGCACCACCATTCATTGTGATCATGGCTGATCGTCCCAAATCAATAACCCGTGCCTGCCTTCTCCCCATATCCATTGATTCCACTAGCCCCTGATTTATGTACAGCATATTGGATTTGTGTCAATAGTCTCAATGATAAACCTAAACCCAAGATGTTTGACTCAGTTTGCCATTAAATTATGAAATTATTTTCAAGAACATCAGGTTACATCTCCTGGTACCTCAACAATATTTAGTCATTATTCTAATGACATAAAGTGCTCGAGTAACTCAGCAAACCGGGCAGCATCTCTGGAGGACATCGATAGGCGACGTTTCAGGGCGGGTCCCTTCTTTAGATTGATTATATTTCAGGGGAGGAGAGAGTAAGCTGGAAGAGAGGTGGGTGCTGCCAAAGTCTGAAGGAGGGTCTCGGTCTGAAACGTCACCTATCCATGCTTCTCCAGACATGTGGAAGGAATACAGGTGGAAGGGGATGGCAGAGGTACGGGAACAGGGGGAGGGGGGGGGGAGGGGTAGGGGGCTTGAGGGAGATTTCGAGAAATGGGTACACATCTAGGTGGGGCACAGGGAAGAGCGGGGTTAGAAAAAAGGAGGGGAGAGGGATCTTTGTAAGTTAGTTATCCAGAATTGGAGAACTCAACGTTCATAAGGATATGTTGTAAGCTGTCCAAGTGTAATATGAGATGCTGTTCCTCCAGTTTGTATTTGGCCTCACTCCAGCAAATGGAGGAAGCACTGGACAGAAAGGTCAGTGTGGGGATGGGAGGAGGAGTTAAAATGGTTCACAGCCAGGAGATCCAGCAGGCCTTGGCAGATCAGAGGGCAACTGCTCTGTGAAATGGTTGCCCAGTCTACACTTGGTCTCACCAATGTAAAGGAGGCCACGTTATTTGAGTATATGAGCAGGGAGGTTCTACTGCAGTTGTACAGGGCTTGGTGAGACCACACCTGGAGTATTGCGTACAGTTTTGGTCTCCTAATCAGAGGAAAGGCATTCTTGCCATAGAGGGAGTACAGAGAAGGTTCACCGGACTAATTCCTGGGATGGCAGGACTTTCATATGAAGAAAGACTGGATAGACTCGGCTTGTACTCACTAGAATTTAGAAGATTGAGGGGGGATCTTATAGAAACTTACAAAATTCTTAAAGGGTTGGACAGGGTAGATGCAGGAAGATTATTCCCGATGTTGGGCAAGTCCAGAACAAGGGGTCACAGTTTAAGGATAAGGGGGAAGGCTTTTAGGACCGAGATGAGAAAATCATTTTTTACACAGAGTGGTGAATCTGTGGAATTCTCTGCCACAGAAGGTAGTTGAGGCCAGTTCATTGGCTATATTTAAGAGGGAGTTAGATGTGGCCCTTGTGGCTAAAGGGATCAGGGGGTATGGAGAGAAGGCAGGTACAGGATACCGAGTTGGATGATCAGCCATGATCACATTGAATGGCGGTGCAGGCTCGAAGGGCCGAATGGCCTACTCCTGCACCTATTTGTTATGTTAGGAACACCAAATGCAGTAGATGAGGTTAAAGGAGGTACATGCCAATCCCACCCTCTCTGAACACAACAACTGCCTTGACTTCTTCACTCCCCTTACAAACTCCAATCTCACCTCTTCTGAGCGCATTTGTAAATCAGTATCTGCAGTTCCTTGTGCCTAGCCTTCCATCTACATCCTTTAAAATAATGTGATCTCGTCCATTTCTTCATGCAGTTTGACACCTTCAAAGGCACAGAGAGGACTTCCACATTTCCTGATAATGCAAAGGCAATTATGCTTCAAAGATACTCTGTTGACTGCAAAAACATTTTTAAACAATGCAAAATCATGGAAGAGTAAACTTAAAAAAGTATAACTCAGGTTCAAAACAAACATGGTAATCTCAGTATAATTCTGACCCAGAAGATTGATGCAAGCATAATGTGCACATAAGAGCCATGCTCGTACAAACCTTTAATACTTTTCACAAAACAAAAGATGACCCATAGAGCCTTGGCCAGCTCTGACATGATGAATCAAATCAAAAAGAACAATCCAGCCTAAAACCAAACCTCACAACATAGTTTGCGAGATTGGTAAATTTGACGCATAATTTGGAAAGAGAATGAGAATGAAAGAGAATGTAAGGAAGCAGAGGAAGATGGCGAAAGTTATTTTACACACTGGAGGCCTGTAACTAACGTTGTGCCTCAGGGATAGTTGCTGGACTATTGTTGTTTGTGGTTTATATCAAGGATTTGGATGAGAATGTTGAAGCCATGATTAGTAAATTTGCAAATGATATTAATGTGGTTGGTATCGTAGGTTGGTATCGTAGATAGCAAAGATGGTTATCAAAAATAGTAGCAGGATCTTGAGCAGTTGGGCAAGTGCAAGGTATTGCATTTTGGGAAGTAAAACCAAGGCAGGACTTTCACATTGAATGGCAGGGCCCTGGGGGGTGCTGTAGAACAGAGGGATCTAGGGCTGCAGATACATAGTTCCTTGAAAGTGGAGTCACAGGTAGATAGGGCAGTTGAGAAGGCTTTCAAAGTGGCGTCATAGGGCGGTTGAGAAGGCTTTCAGTTACATTGGCCTTCAATAGTCAGAGTACAAGACATTGGTGAAGCCACATTTGGAGTACTGTGTTCAGTTTTGCTCACCTGCTAGTAGAACGATGTAGTTAAGCAGGAAAGAGCACACAGATTTATGAGGATGTTTTAATTTCAAGTTTAGTTTAGACATACAGCCTGAAAACCGGCACTTCAGCCCACCAAGTCCATGTCAACCATCGATCACACATACACTACGTCTATGTACGCTACTCAATACTCTGACTGATGAAGGCCAATGTGCCAAAATACTTTTTGACCACCTTATCTACCTGCGACTTGACCTTCAAAGCTCATCTTGCTCTGTATGTTCTCATTGTTGTAGATGACAAACAGTAACGGGCCCAGCACCGAACCCTGAGGCACACCACTAGTCACAGGCCAGTCTGAAAAGCAACCTTCCACAAGTCTGAAGAAGGGTTTCGGCCCGAAACGTCACCCATTTCCTTCGCTCCATAGATGCTGCTGCACCCGCTGAGTTTCTCCAGCATTTTTGTGTACCTTCCACAAGTCAAGTCTAGTTTATTCGTCACATACACATACGAGATGTGCAGTGAAATGAAAAGTGGCAATGCTCGCGGACTTTGTGCAAAAAGACAAACAAACAAACTACAAACAGAATCGCATATTCTTTTACATATTAAATATTGTGGGCGGAAGGAAAAACCATCACTCTCTTGGGAAAATTGGGCCAAAGGACCCATTTCCATGCTGTATGACTCTAATGTTAATCTCGATTCAACGTATAAGAGTCTTTCTTCCCACTTTAAGCAGGACCTGAACACACCCAAGAATGGTCCCGACCTGAACATGGCCCACCTATTCTGCCTAACCCCATTAAGTTATTTCAACACTCAAGACTCTAGCATCTGTATTTCTTTGTGTTTCCTCTTCATGAATTATATATATTTTACTAAGAGAATCACAACAAATTCCATTCCCATATCATCATTTGTGGTGTAGGAAGGAAGAGCAATTGCTGGTTTAAACCGAAAAAATAGAGACAAAAAGCTGGAGTAACTCACGGGGACAGGCAGGCAGCACCTCTGGATAGAAGGAATGGGTCGAGACCCTTCTTCAGACTGGTGACACTATTCAGGAACACACGAGTTGGCCGAGAAGTGGAGTTTTCAGATGAACGCAACTGGCAATAGCTCACATTTCCGTGCCATGCACAACTCACACCTCAGCCTCAAGTTGCTTCTGGCCCGAGCTCAGATGATCAGATGACTTCAGCAATGGTTGAAAAGGTTCATCTCCGGTTACAAACTGCTGGGAGGAGTCTGGCTACAAAATATCGCCCAAATGGAATTGAATAGATGAATCTCCAAAACTACCATTTCATTCCGCCCCTTATCAATTCCTGCTGCAACACAAATATAAATGACGAAGCTACAAGGAACAAACTCAGTGCACTAGTACTAGTACTGTTTTACAGGCCTGCTCATTGTTCCGTGGTGGGCTACACATGACAATTACATTACTCTTCAACGCTAGCGGATTGTGCCTTCGCGGTAACTATCTTTGCTGCTGACTCCTTCGCCTCTCCAGAAAAAGATTGTAGTTTAATGAGATAAAGAGGAAAAAGTACAAACTTTAATAACTGCATTGTTTAAATTGCTGAACAAATGGACTTTAAATGGCATTTACCTCGTATGTTCCGTGGACACAACGCTAGCACTCACCTCAGTCTCCTTTGTGGAGGCGTTGCAAGCTTCACTTTGCCATTTCTGTTCCTAGGTTACGTGCATTTCCACCACACACACACACACAGAGCCCCGGCGACCTGCAAAGTGTACTGCAGGAACTAGACAAAGCGGGATGACACGAACACGAAATTAAATGGTGTTCTGCTTCTCCTGCCGGCCTAAGATGGCTCAGGGTGGAGGGACGGGATCGATCGATCACAGCTCCTTCCCTCTTCTGCGTTTCTGGCCAGTCGCTCACTCCTGGAAGCATTCAGCTAAATGCAATCACCGGCGTCGCGAAAACTGCTGGCTACTCCTCGACACGGCTCCGGGTCCTAGCGCTCACTCACTCACCTGAAGCAAGTTGCACAGCTCTGGAGCAACTAACACGCAACACAGATCCTTGTCCCAGCCGTCAAATGCTTTGCAAGTTGCACTCGGGGTTGGGGAAACAACGGTGATCGCACTCACAAGTGTGAAACAATGACTTTGTTTCCCCCCCCCCCTTTAGGTGCACAGTTTGCGGAATGAAAATACAAGCCTCATCAGACCTCGCTTCAAATTGTACATTTGGGAGTTGAAAGATAAGTCTCTGTTGCAATGACTCAGTGAAATTTGCAATAAAGCAATCGCATTCTTAATTATAACAAGACACGACGAGGAAGATGACTGAACTTTATTGCCTTCCCTCACAGTGGGAAACGTTGATTCCGTTGTGTATGTTAAATTCTATCGTGTTGTGTTCTTTTTTATTCGTATGGCTGTATGGTAACTCAAATCTCACTGCACCAATTGGTGCATGTGACAATAAATGTAACTTGAACTTGAACACATGATTTACTTTTGTTTTAACACACCTAAGAAAAGATTTTGCATTTGCATGGCAATTCTCAGAATCTTGGAGATGTCTTAAAACACTATAGCCAGTGAGGTACTTTTGAGATCTACTGTATCCGCTTTCCATGTCCCCTATATATCAGTGAGACCAAGCTCAGGCTCGGCAATCGTTTCGCTGAACGCTTAGTCCGCCTAAACCTACCCAATCTCCCGGTTGCTAAACACTTTAACTCCTCTCCCATTCCCACACTGAACTTTCTGTACTGGGCCTCCTCCATTGTCAGAGTGAGGCCCAGCGCAAATTGGAGGAACAGCACCTCGTATTTCGCTTGGGCTGCTTACAACCCAGAAGTATGAACATTGACTTCTCTAACTTCAAGTAACCCTTGGTTTCCCTCTCTCTCCATCCCTCCCCCTTCATAGTCTGACTGTCAAGTAACATTTTTTCCTTGAACGTCATCTCCTTTGATGCCTGGTTTTCGCACCTTACACTTCCTTATCTCTGTCTCCCTCTCCCCTGACTCTGTCTGAAGAAGGATCCCAACCCGAAATGTCACCCATTCCTTCTATCCAGAGATGCTGCCTGTCCCACTGAGTTACTCCAGCATTTTGTGTTTATCTTCGAGATTTTTGAAGCGAGATTGTGTTGTTGTGAATGGAGAACAACAACCAATTTATGCACAGAATATATATTTTTAATAAAAACTCATTTTTAATCATATTAGAAAAATATACAAGGCTTAAAAATGTTGTGATATTTATTATGGACTGGAGTGTCCAAATCAGTGCCAAGGCCTGGACAGCAATCCTCACCCACACAAATGTTCCTTTCCCAGGTACAGAACTGACCATGTGCTCCCAGGAGCAGGTCCATGCAGTAAATACTAACTCTGTATTCTTTGATTCTCTTAATCCCCCAAAAATGAGATTTCCATCTTGACCCAGACACTGAGCTTCCATAGCTATCTGGAGAAGAAAATGCTAAAGATTCTCTCATCACTGAGTAAAGAAATGTCTGGTAGACAAAAGTGCTGGAGAAACTCAGCGGGTGCAGCAGCATCTATGGAGCGAAGGAAATAGGCAACGTTTCGGGCCGAAACCCTTCTAAAGAAATGTCTTCTCTGTCCTAAATGGTCAATATTCTCTCCTGAATCCTCGTTCGAGACATCCGAGCTGGGGAAAATATAAGATATCACTATGTTCAAAGATATCACAACTCATTCTTCCAAACTTTGGACAGCATAGACCAGTGTGCTCAATCTTATCTCATGAAAAATTGCACAATCCAATGGATCCATCCTTGTTGCTCTCCCTCTGTTTCATGTGTATCCTTCTTTACGGTGGGAGACAAATACACTCTTGAATCTTCACAGGTATACGGTAGAGAGCATATTGACTGGTTGCATCATAGCCTGGTTCAGCAACTCGTACAGCCAGGGACAAAGGAGATGACAAAAAGTAGCGAACACTGCCCAATCCATCATGGGTACAGACCTCCCCACCATTGAAGGGATCTAAGAGGCACTGTCTCAAAAAATGTTAACTTTCTTATGCCAAGATACCTTGCACATTTTTGTAAGGTGTAACAAAATACCAGCACATTTTTGATCATTTGAACAACATTCTGTAGTTTGGTATAGAGATACAGCATGGAAAGTGGCCCCTCAGCCCACCTAATCCACACCGGTGTCAGTTAACCTACAAAGCTGTTCAAGAAGGAACTGCAGATGCTGGAAGATCGAAGGTACACAAAAATGCTGGAGAAACTCAGCGGGTGCAGCAGCATCTATGGAGCGAAGGAAATCAAGAAGGAACTGCAGATGCTGGAAGATCGAAGGTCAAGAAGGAACTGCAGATCAGTCTGAAGAAGGGTTTCGGCCTGAAACGTCGCCTATTTCCTTCGCTCCATAGATGCTGCTGCACCCGCTGAGAACCTACAAAGCTGAATGCCTTTGGAATGTAGGAAGAAACTGGAGCGCACAGAAAAAATCCATGCGGTCACAGAATATCCAAACTGTACAGACAACACCTGTAGTCAGGATCGAGCCCGGGTTTTTGGCAGTAACTCTACTGCCACACCACTGTGCCATTCTGCTTTTCTATCATTATACGATTGCACATTTTACCACATTAAGCTCCATTTACCATATCCCATTCACTTATACTAGGCCCTCGCACAATTTCTCTGGATGACCATGTTGCCACTTAGCTTTGTATGATTATAAACTTGAATGTGTTACACTTATCCCACATTAATGTAGGATTATCGTAATTTGGTGATAGATGACACAGTATGGACGGGTGGGCCGGAGGGCTTGTTTGCGTGCTGAGTCTCTGTGATTCTATGACAAAATGTTTGTGTAGATTTTCTGCTATTTCCTGGTTCCCCAATAACATTTCTCCAAGTTAGTATCGCTTTTATATAAATCCATTCATCTGATAATTGTCCATCCACTGGTACTTTGAAACCAATGTGAAACAAATATAAGCCGAAAACTTTGCATCTATCTTTCTTGCACCATTGATTTGTTTCATATTCACATCATATAGATTTTTATAACTACCATGGACAAATGTATAGTAAATTTCATTTACCCCTCAAATATTCCGTGTTTTGAGAATACGTAAAGGAGTATACTAAGAGCACTTGCGATCAGTCCACCTAGGCCTACTGGATCTCCCGGTTACTAAACAGTTTTAACTCCTCTTCCCATTCCCATCCAGACCTTTCTGTCCCGAGCCTCCTGGATTGGCAGAATGAGGCCTCTCACAAACCTCGTGTTTTGCTTGTGCTTGGGCAGTTTACAATCCAACGGTATGAACAGTGAATTCTCCAATTTTAGGTAACTACAATCTGCACCTCCCTCCCCCTCTCCCGTGCCCCACCATGACTTGCATCTATTTCTCCCCTGCCCCTCCACCTACATTTCTTTCTCCAGCTTAACAATTCGCAACTCTTGGATCCTTGAGGCTGCTTTATTTTTATCTCCGGCCTTTGTTCAATCATCTGCCTTTCAAAACACCCCTCACCTGTTACTTACCAGGCATTGTCCTGCTCAACCCCCTAACCCCCCCCCCCCCCCCAAATCTGAAGGATCCCAATCTGAAACATCATCTATACATGTTCTCTGTAGATGCTGCCTGACCTGCTGAGTTACTCCAGCACTTTGGTGTTTTTTTTTGTAAAGCAGCATGTGCTGTTCCTTGTTTCCATACTGAAGCTGGAACACTTGTAAATAATGCCCAGCTTCAACACATCATCAATATTTATGTTGTTTAGAAATTGTGTGCGGGGGGGATGGGGGTGTAAAAGTATCTTTATCTGAATTTTAGATGCGAAGATGTTTTGCAATTGGTAATTCATTCACATTGTAGGATATTGAGTATAAGAGTTGGGACATTATGTTACAGTTGTACAATACGTTTAAAAGGCTGCCTTTGAAGTATTGCGTTGAATTTGTTCACCTTGTTTATAGGAAGAAATCCATTGTTGAAAGATTTAATAGGAATCTCAGGGGCAATTTTTGCACTTAATAGACAATGGGTGCAGGAGTAGTCCATTTGGCCCTTCGAGCCAGCACCGCCATTCATGTGATCATGACTGATCATCCACACTCAGAGGATGGGGGGGGTGTATGAAATGAGCTGCCAGAGGAAATGCTTGAGGCAGGTACAATATAACATTTAATAGCCACTTGATCAGGAATATGTGTAATTAAGCTCCTACAGCTTACCCCCCTTAGTCTAGTTCAGTAAAACACTGAGGCAAGCACTATTCTTCATTCCTTCCAACAATAACAAACTCCCTATACAATACCTAACCACCGCGGGTCCTATCCTTGTCTCTGCTCGTTCAAGCCCTTCAGCCTCATGCAAGCAGACACCTCCAAAAAGTCACGCAGTCCAAAGCGCCCCTCCAGAAGATCGACCCTGATCCTCGTGGGGTCCACTCTTTTATAGGTCATCAGACCCTGTGGCGTGACACTAGACGGAGGTGGCAGCCCCTACAAACCGATCACAAATATCGATTACATTATACAGTTATTGACAGTTCCCTAACCCAATCACAAAGTACCCCATTATATTGTTTCTGCAGAAAGTTCTAGCAGGATCTCAGTTGACATAGTTTACATAGGTATAGAAACATTTTCACAGGTAATGGTAAACAGTCTGAACAAGGCTTCACACTTTAACCAATCACAAGATAACAGCACAGACACTCTGCAACATAGTTAACAGTCTTTACAACTCCCCCTTATCTGAGCAATCCTGACCATGCATTTGCAACACATCTGAGCTCCTCTACAAAGTCCTCATGAATTTTAACAAAGGAAAGGACATCTGGACCTCATCTCATCCTGAATATCCATCTAGGGTCCAGACTTTGTGGAACCGGCTCACAGCTTGCAACTTTTCACGGAAAGAGACCAAGCAGCCCCTGCAAATGCAAAGATCCTCCATTTTGTAATACCTCTAATTTGGCCAATATTAACACATGGACAGGAAAGGTTTAAAGGGATATGGGACAAATGCTGGCAAATGGGACTACTGTAGATGTGGCATCTTGGTCAACTTGGACATGTTTGGCTGAAGTGCTTGTTTCTATGTTATATATCTATCTATATGATGAAATCTGTTGGTCTAATATCTTGGGTTTTTTCCCCCCATTGGTAAACTTTTAGTCTCCTTACTTGAGAAGGGACGTTCGTACCATGGAGGGAGTGTAATTACAGTTTACGGGACTAATTGTTGGGATGTATGATGAGCGATGGGATCGATTAGGCTTAATGTCACTGGAAAAATGTTTTAAACAGAGGTGGAGGCCATGTTGTTAAAATATTCAAGAAGAATGCTTAAGGGATCAAAAATTTAGATAAAGGATATGAACAGGGTGCTGAAGTGGATTATCGGCCATGATTATGTTGAATAGTGGGACAGGCCTAATCAACGAAATGGCCTATCTTCTTTATTTATACCATTTATTTTGGCTTTTACACTCAGTAATCCTGACCTATCATTACTCTTTTCAACCAAATGCCAAATCATATTTCTTGGTCTCTTTATACATATCATGTTTCCAAAATGGAATAATTTCATTGTTTCTGTATAACTGCAGCAATTATTACTATTTTGATTCCTGCTCTTTATTTACAACTGAATCTATCTCACTTTTTTGGGTAACTTTTCACACAAAGGGTGGTGGGTGTGTGGAACAAGCTGCCAAAGGAGGCTGTTGAGGCTGGGACTGTCCCAACGTTGAAGAAACAGTTAGACAGGTACATGGATAGTATAAGTTTGGAAGGATATGGACCAAACGCAGGCATGTTGGCCGGGTTGGGCAAGTTGGGCCAAATGACCTGTTTCCACACTGTATTATTCTGTGATTATGACTTTCCTTCTCTCAAATGTCTTAACATTCACAAAGAACATTTGGCAGAATCTCAGTATCTTTTACTTCATCATACGAGTAGTGCCAATCCAGTGTGTGGCACACAATTGTCAAGGAAAGGTCTAATGTTTATAGAAGACAACACAAAGTGCTGGAGTCACTCAGTGGGTCACACAGCATCTATGGAGCTCATTTTTATAGTTTGGGTTGCAGCTTGGTCAAATCTTTGATTTATTAAAAAAATGTTCTTTTTGCATAGATTCATTTTTCCTCCCTCTGGTTCTACCTTTCGAGACGTAATGAATATTTTATAGCTCATTGTATATAATACAATTCTGAAGCCTTGGGACTTTAATCCAGATGTTTTACCTTCAGGATCAATGCAATTGATTCTCATCAAAACATGTACAGGATATGAAAGAACCAAATAAGCCTTTGATGTTGGGTTGTTTTGAACTATGTCCTGAGGCTTCCCTTATACAAAAATATTGGAACAATTGACCAGTTTAACAGGATGTGAGATCCAGTTAGTCAGCAGCAGACATTTCAAAACATTCAATAATTTATAACGTAGGCAAAATATTAATAATTATTGCTAAATTTAGATGAAAAAACATTCAAAGCAAACCCAGGACTTCGGTGATGCTGGACTTGCAGATTTCTGTTTTAATGGATGTTACTTTTATTAATACCTCAACACTCTTTCAATTCACTTTTATGATGTTACACAGAATCACAACAAACCACTTAAGTTTAAAAGGAGCATGAAAGCCAGGGCCCTGGTGAGTGGAAATGGAGTGCAGGAATGGGAGCGATGGTGAGTGAAAAGGGAGTGTTGGAACTGGGGGGCTGGTGAGTGGGAAGGGAGCTCGTGAACTGCGGTTCATGCAATTGAAAAGTAAACTACATCTTGGATGAGTGGAAAGTGTGGCAAACTTTATCCATCAAGTTAAATGCCATTCATCTGGATTTCCCATTAGTCCAATAGTGGATTATTGGAGTTTGACTGTACCTACCCAGGCCCTTCTCTATTGAACTAAATGTTCCTACATTGTCTATGGTACAGGCACAATAAGCAGATCCTGGTGCCAGGACATTTCTACAATGCTGCTGAAGTATAATCAGCACAGCCCCAATGAATAACCATGAAGATTGCAGTACTTCCAAACTCACATGTGCGTCCTTAATTTATTGACACTTATTGGAGGAAACATTGGCAATTCCACATAGAACATTAAAAAACAGCAAAATTGAACACTTTCAAATTTCATTATGAAGTATCCCTTCACTTAGTTGTTTTTCTTTTGACTCAATTATAAAAGCGAGACAATGTGCTGTACATTAAAAATGGTGTATCTCCTAGTCACATACACCATACAAAACCTATCACTGATCGTTGGATGCAGTCATTGGGTATGTTACAATACTTACCTTCAGCGGCGCTGCAATTCTGCCACTGGCCGTGTGCGCGATTCTGGCGCCTTTGAGGGGGGGGGGGGCGGGTTTAAAACGCGTTTTTTCCCTACCTTGTCCTGGATTATATTTGGTTGTAGTGCAAGCTTTTGCTGAAGAATCGTTCCGACGGGCGTCTGTGTATTTTTTCTTTTAAATCGCCCGACAAGTTCAGCGCTGGAGTAATTTTAAAATCAGCTTCAAAAGCCTTCAACGCCGACAATGGGGACGGATTTCAGGTACGGGACAGGTAAACGAAAGCCGTTTATTTTATGTATAAAAGTGCTCCTTAAGATGCCTTTAATTCACATTTTAAGTTTCGAAACGGGGATTTTTTTTTCCCATATGAACCGGCAGTATTTTTGCTGCCGATACGGGTTTAAATTCACTGCCAACCACAACGTTCCAAATGACCGCGTTCCAGAAAAACACACTCGCAAGATGATTTAAATGGCCATTCATTTACAGGTATTAAACATTAAATTCCTTCCATTTGGCCTATAAATCCATGATATTGAGATAAAAAAATTATGTTATATTGTGAATTCTTGTGTGAATGTTATTTGGACCCTTAGGCTATTTAAAAATGTTAATCTATTCTTAAGAAATTGATAGATGTTTAGATTTAGTAATTGAATTTTGCAATTAGCTACAATTAGGTAACTAACTAATTATATGCTTTAATTTCAAGTCATCTAAGTAAGATTGTTTCATATTTGTTTCAGAATGCTTCAATCTATTATAATTGAAAATTTCTTTCTGAAAATGGGCTTTTGACTGTCCTCGATCACAGCTTTTGTGTTAAGTCAATGGAAAAGCAATAGGGAACAAGATGCTAATTTCCGAGTATGGAAAATGGCCATAACCTTTTTTAATACTGAAGATATTAAAGTGAATTAGGTGTCAAATTAAACTTCTTTTTATGCTTTATCTGATGGGATAAATTACAGACTTGATTTTTAAAATCTCAAAATTTTGTAACATTGCTAGTCATAGATAAAACAGACCAGCACACTATATAGATGGTTATTTTATGAAAGGAGTGAGACTTTTATCATCAATACTGGAAAGTAGGAAACACAACAGCCAATTTACAAATAGCAAGATCCCAAATAAGAATTGTATAATCACTTAATAATTTGTTTTTAAATGTTAGAGAGAATAAATATTGACCAGGACAGGAAGAATGAATTTGCAACACTTCTTTGAAATAGATCCATGGATCTTTTACATACAATTGAGGGCAGATGCAATATTAGTTTCATCCTGATGTCAAACTGAGAGTACTTCATCCCCTCAATATCCCTCTTGATGTCATTCTGGATTATATGGTTAAGCTACTGAATCGAGACCTGACCCAATAAACACCCAAGATAGACACAAAAAGCTGGAGTAACTCAGCGGGACAGGCAACATCTCTGGAGAGAAGAAATGGGTGACATTTCACGTCAAGACCCTTCTTCAGACTGAAGGGTCTCGACCCGAAATATCACCCATTCCAGAGATGCTGCCTGAGTTACTCCAGGTCTCGTTGCATCTCCTTTTCCTAATCGACCACCATTCAGATAATAGTCTACTTTCCTGTTTTTGCCACCAGTAGATAACCTCACATTTATCCACATTATACTGCATCTGCCATGCATTTGCCCACTCACCCAGCCTACCCATGTCACCTTGCAGCCTCCTAGCATCCTCCACACAGCTAACACTGCCCCCCAGCTTTGTGTCATCCGCAAACTTGGAGATGTTGCATTCAATTGCCTCGTCCAAATCATTAATATATATCGTAAATAGCTGGGGTCCCAGCACGGAGCCTTGTGGTACCCCACTAGTCACTGCCTGCCATTGTGAAAAGGACCCGTCTACTCCTACTCTTTGCTTCCTGTCTGCCAGCCAGTTCTCTATCCACATCAATACGGAACCCCCAATACCGTGTGCTTTAAGTTTGTATACTAATCTCTTATGTGGGACCTTGTCGAAAGCCTTCTGAAAGTCCAGATATAATACATCCACTGGTTCTCCCTTATCCACTCTACTAGTTACATCCTCGAAAAATTCTATAAGATTCGTCAGACATGATTTACCTTTCATAAATCCATGCTGACTTTGTCCAATGATTTCACCACTTTCCAAATGTGCTGCTATCCCATCTTTAATAACTGACTCTAGCATTTTCCCCACTACCGACGTTAGACTAACTGGTCTGTAATTCCCCCTTTTCTCTCTTCCTCCCTTTTTAAAAAGTGAGGTTACATTAGCTACCCTCCAATCCTCAGGAACTACTCCAGAATCTAAAGTGTTTTGAAAAATTATCACTAATGCATCCACTATTTCTGGGGCTACTTCCTTAAGTACTCTGGGATGCAGCCTATCTGGCCCTGGGGATTTATCGGCCTTTAATCCATTCAATTTGCCTAACACCACTTCCCGGCTAACCTGGATTTCACTCAGTTCCTCCATCTCATTTGACCCCCGGTCCCCTGCTATTTACGGCAGATTATTTATGTCTTCCTTAGTGAAGACAGAACCAAAGTAGTTATTCAATTGGTCTGCAATGTCCTTGTTCCCCATGATCAATTCACCTGTTTCTGACTGCAAGGGACCTACATTTGTTTTAACTAATCTTTTTCTCTCCACATATCTATAAAAGCTTTTGCAGTCAGTTTTTATGTTCCCTGCCAGTTTTGTTTCATAATCTATTTTCCCTTTCCTAATTAAGCCCTTTGCTGGTCTCTGAATTTCTCCCAATCCTCTGGTAGGCTGCTTTTTCTGGCTAATTTGTATGCTTCATCTTTTGTTTTGATACTATCCCTGATTTCCCTTGTTATCCACGGATGCACTACCTTCCCTGATTTATTTTATTGCCAAACTGGGAGGAACAATTGTTGTAGTTCATCCATGCAGTCTTTAAATGCCTTCCATTGCATATCCACCGTCAACCCATTAAGAATCAATTGCCAGTCTATCTTGGCCAATTCACGTCTCATACCCTCAAAGTTACCTTTCTTTAAGTTCAGAACCCTTGTTTCTGAATTAACAATGTCACTCTCCATCCTAATGAAGAACTCAACCATATTATGGTCACTCTCGCCCAAGGGGCCACGCACAACAAGACTGCTAACTAACCCTTCCTCATTACTCAATACCCAATCTAGAATAGCCTGCTCTCTCGTTGGTTCCTCTACATGTTGGTTTAGAAAACTATCCCGCATACATTCCAAGAAATCCTCTTCCTCAGCACCCTTGCCAATTCGATTCACCCAAGCTATATGTAGATTGGAGTCACCCATTATAACTGTTTTACCTTTGTTGCACGCATTTCTAATTTCCTGTTTGATGCCATCCCCAACTTCACTACTACTGTTAGGTGGCCTGTACACAGCTCCCAGCCTTGGTCACCCTGGAGCCATGTCTCCGTGATCCCAACTATATCATAGTCATTAATAGCTATCTGCACATTCAAGTCATCCACCTTATTACAAATGCTCCTTGCATTGAGACACGAAGCCTTCAGGCTTGTTTTTACAACACTCTTACCCCTCATACAATTATGTTGAAAAGTGACCCTTTTTGATTTTTGCCCTGGATTTGTCTGCCTGCCACTTTTACTTTTCACCTTGCTACCTATTGCTTCTACCCTCATTTTACACCCCTCTGTCTCTCCGCTCACACATTTAAGAAACCCTTTTCCTTTTAACTCCATCCTCAACTGTCCCATTTGACACCCCACCCCCCTTATTCTGTTTAAAACCACCCGTGTAGCAGTGGCAAACCTGCCTGCCAGATTGCTGGTCCCCCACCTGTTAAGATGCAATCTGTCCCTTTTGTACAGTTCCCCCTTACTCCAAAACAGATCCCAGTGATCTAAGAATCTAAATCCCTGCCCCGTGCACCAGTTCCTCCGCCACACATTCAGGTCCCGTATCTCCCTGTTCCTGCTCTCGCCAGCACAAGGAACTGGAAGCAAACCGGAGATAACAACCCTGGAGGTCCTGCTTTTCAGCATTTTTCCGAGCTCTCTAAAGTCACGCTGCAGAATATTCATCCCCTTCTTTCCGACATCGTTTGTGCTGACATGCATTTAAACCAGCATCTCCAGCGCTTTCTTGCACAATGAATACCCAAACCTGATTCAGGTGTACAATGGAGTAATTCTCATTTGTGCTGTGGAAAAGGGCAAAGTGGAGTATCCTTAGAAAGTAAAGTCTGAAGAGATACAGGTTGAGGGAGTATTCAGGGCTATCTTTGGCATCTTATTTTGCCTGCGGGTGTTTGATTGTGATCACACTGAATGTCAATGGCGTACTGTAATAAGTGCTTATTGTACATTTATATACAAAATAAAGAGGTTTCAATAGAAAAATTACCAACACATGTATATAGTTTATTCCATATTTACAACTTGCCTTCACAAAAACAGCATTAGCAGCCTTCTTTCAGAAACAGACAGTAGACAGCAATGTAATTTAGACATTGAGATATCTACTGATTAAACTCCGTCCTTGAAAAAAGTGGAATTCATTTGCTGTGCATTTAAAAATACAGTAAAAGACTAAACCACATCCTGTTACAGAACAAGTACAGAGGAAGGGAAGAAATAAATGCATGAAAACATTTATTTTTCAGCAACAGATTATACAACTGAAAATCAGTCATGATCATTGTAAATCTAATTTAGAAGATAAAATTGCATTTACACAATGTCATTCATACTTTCAGGACTGAGAAGCCAATTACATTTATTTGAAAAGCGGTCACCATTCTTACACAAGCAAACGTGGCTGAAAAGTTGTGCATTGGATATCCTTCAAACAGCAATGAGATAAATAATCAATTAATATGCTTTAGAGTTTGGTGAAGGATAATTTTTGGACAAATGCTGAAAAAATCCATGATAGTGCCATGGAATCTTTCCATGCACCATTTAATCGAAACTGTTTAATACACAGCTCCAAGAGGACACGTCTGACTGCACAACAATCCCTTAAAGATTCAATAACCATAGATGATCAGAGTAGGTCATTGTTCTGATTCTAAAGCATTTGTGTAATGATTACCAGAGCCACATTAGCTTAAATACTTTGTAAATTGCCTACCTTTAAACACAAGACTCAGTCATTAGCTTTGTATGGACAGATTATGTTTAAAAAAGCAGCAATTTGAAAGAAAGCTTCCTACAATGAAGAAAATGTTGTTTAATTAATTTTAAATTAATTTGGATTGAAACATTTAGTTCTAAAATTGGTATAAAATTCTATTCATTAGTTAATTTTCCAAATGCAATACCATAGGAATAATAGAAAATCAGGTGTGAATAGTATAGAGTTTTAAGTATTCTCTGCATTTTACAGTAACAGTATTGCACTGTTTTAAAAGCTAACTTTGTCAAATCAAATATTTACAAAAGCAGCTTAACTTGAATGATGCAAATCAGATAAAATAACATGCATTTAAATTAAAAAAACCTGTACCCTGACCGCATAGCGCAACAGAAAACAGAATTTCTGCAACAAAAAAAAGACACACAGTAAATTTCATCATCATAACAATTTGGTCTTAGTCAAACTACATTGACAAAATCTTGTATAAAATTCAATATTTCATTGCATAAACTTTTACTTTAAATATTGTTTTGTTCTGGTTTAACATTTAGTGATAGCTTGCCGTCAAATATTATTCAGGTAAAACGGGAAAATGTATCATAGCCTATTATAAATTCTGTACACGTCCACAACAAATTCTAATTCTGTATATTTATTAAATAAAAACTATTATTCATAAGAGTGTTATCTTAACATTGTTGGCATGTGTGACATAGCTTGTGCAATATTTTAATCCTGCTTGGTTAATATGTGCTTCTGATCTTGTATCGCCTATGTACAATACCTTGTCTATGCCGCTCACTGGAACATTGAAACCAATGAATTAGCACAGCCCCAGAAAAACAAAACTCCATTGTTATATGTGAATTTAACCACACAATACAAAATATCACCATTATGGTAAATAAACCTCGTGTTAAGTATTGACTTCATTAAAACTATAGGTTATTGTGAAACCACAAACTGTGCTTGAAATTTGAAACACAGATATAGTGATGATATTTGTGAATCTGAATGATAGTCCAGTAAATATCATGTTAGAAATTATGATAAAAGGCTACTTCCATTTAAATTAAGCGCAGAAAGGCTTGTTTACAAGTGTACTCTCTAACTCAGTCAATTCTAGTATAGTTGCTGTCTGCAGGAGTTCCATTGCACAAATCTGGGTGAATCACCTTTTATTATGCATGGTCTTGAGGCTTCATAGCCTGAAAGAGGTTAAACATTGAAATGGTAAGTGAATGATAATCGAAGAAGAGCATCACAGCAGTTATCAATCTCAGATCATCGGCACCTTGTAGTAACGGGAGTTTATAAAACAGTGTAAAATCTGTTACTAACCATATTTGAAAGTCCATCACAATTTAAACAAACTAGTTAAAATCTTCTCTTAAAAACGATCGTTGTCTATATTAGCACATCCATCAGTATATTATTATTTTAAAAATCACCATAAACACACGCTGAAACAAATTACTACAGAAGCTGTAATTTAGTTTCACTCTTGAAGTATCAGTAAGACAGTTGTTGTCATTATTCTTTAGGCTTACTTTTCCAGTACTGTAATTCACTGCAATATTTGCAAATATTGACATTGTTTGGAGCAGCACTTTAAAATATTATCTGGAACCCCTCTAGGTTTTGTTGTGAGGGTTTACAGGAGGGGAAGAAAATGGTATCCAATTTAATATTTTCCATTGTGATGCCATTATCCTCAAGAATGCTTGTAAAGGGTGAACAGATGTATAAAAATGCATACAATTGCCAACAAGAAACACGTTCTATATACAAAGCTTTTTCTAAAAACTGTACAGATTTTGAAACCTGCAACAACATGTCTACTAGTCAAAAGGAAGAGACCATTTCCGATTCCACTTAGCCTGCCGCGTGCCAGACATGATCATGATTATATGATCTAATACATTGTGTCCATTCACTTCACACTAAACAAGAGATCTCCTGTTGCAGTAGATGTCAACGTAGGAAATTGTCATGTTGCATTGGAAAACTACTGGAAACACTCTTTCCTCTAACTCTTGGGACTTTTGTGAGATCTATTCTTTCATTTGGCAAAATAGCTTACTTTCACTACGAGAAAAATCTAGGGGTTTTCATTATTTCTGTTCAGGTTGCCCGCAGCTGTATTTCTCGGAGACTGAAGAAATTCACGGAAGTCTTGAACTATGTCCCGGTGTTCTCCGACACTCAGGTTATGAGGACTCCCTAAGGGCAAAGCACATTTTGATAAGAACCTTGAACCAGCAAGTCAAATACAAGAACTGACTTCAGAAAAGCATAAATCAGGCTTAACTGTCTAAGCAAACATACAACAAAACATTTTGTAAAAATCTTTTATTTATAACAAATATGCAAAGGTGCTCCCCAGAAATATTTACACACAGCATTTGACATCAAATAGATTTCCCAAGATTTGGTCAGAGGTAGGTTCTTAAGAGTGTGAGAGGAATGGAGGAATGGAGAAAGGAATGATGGCCTAAGGAACAGAATACAGCAATCAGGACTTGGGCAGCTAAATATCAGTGATTGCGTTCATGGTTCAGGAGCACAAGGGGAAGAGATGGAGCAGAGTTTCAAGTGGAAAGGCTGGAAGAGATTTCAGAGATGGCAAGGGATAGAGCGAGTGGGATGATAAAGTTGAAACCATGGTGGGTTTAAAACATATGAGGGAGAATTCTATATCATAACATGAACCCTCTGGAGCTTTTTTTCTCTCACATCTTTGTTCATTTGTCAATTAATTCCAGAATTATCCATAAAGTGCTTTTCTGCACTTTGTTTACCCCATCAGACTTTAGTGACTTTGAGCAATCTATCAATCTCCACACTATCTCAGTGTTCTATGAAAAGCTCTCATCTCCAGCACCATTCTATGCATTATTCCAAGAAGGAGGGAGGAAAGATTTAATAGGAACCTGAGAGGTAACTTATTTTCCACAAAAGGTGGTGGGCATATGGAACGAGCTGCCAGAGGAGGTACATGGACAGGGTAGGTTTAGATGGATATGGGCCAAACGCAGGCAAGTGGGACTAGCGTAGATGGGACATGTTTGTCAGCGTGGTCGGGTTGGGCCGAAGGATCTGTTTCCACTTTGTATGACTATTATTTTCCACAAAGTTTAACTATATTTTCAATGTTAGTGATGTCTATAACCTTGCAAATTGTATTCTATATACCAAGTATTGATGGTATATGCATATCAAAAAGAACTGCGATCTTAATATCAACCCCAGTGTGTACTACTGTACTTTATATTTTAAAGTAACAACATTTTCACTTCTACTCCTTGCTTTTTATTCACATAGCAAATGCCATTTCACCCAAAAGTCTTCTACCTTACTAAAAAGTTAATGTTATACTTTAAAACGTATGAAAATTCATATTAATATTTGCTTTTGTCATTTTTTTTCCTAATAATACAATTAGTTTAATCAAACATGAATTGCCTTTAATGAATTCAGATTGGATTTTCTTACTAAAACTTGTAATAGTGGTATTGTGGAGTCCTTTAAAAGAAGGATTACTCTGCTCAAGGTAGATCATTAACAAAATCTCAAGGGAAATCAGGGTTTGGCGAAAAATGCCAGCCTTTCCAGTGATACCCTGGTCCCAGAAAATGAATAGGATAAGTTATCAGTTATACCATTCCAATTTGACTGTCTTTTACTCTTGAAATACTATGGGGGTTGAACTATCATTTTGTCTGTTTTTTTAAAAACTTCTGTTCATATATTCATGTGAATTTTAAATTTTAATCAGATTTTTAAAAGTCCCAAGTCCCAGGACATTTGCATATTTTAGTGACTGTGGTACAGACACATCATTGAAGGGGATGGAATACATTGCACTGCATCTCATCCCTACACTGCATTTGCCAACCAGCGCAGTCAATGTTTTTTTAGTTTCCAAACATATATTTCCAAAATATAGTGGGAAGATTAATTATTAAACAAAGACTTTGAGAACTGACGTTTGAATGCAGGGTAAGGATGTGGCTATATTATAAATTCAGAATAAAGAATTCATGCTTAATGTCTTTTAACAAACTATAAAACCCCTTATCGGTGGAGAAAATATACCATGCCTATTACACAGAGTACTGAATTAGCAAATAAGCTGAAGTTCTGTTGAAGCAGATGTAAACTGCATCAGATTTCAGGATGCTATTCAAAAACAGTCTGCTAGAGCATGGCCACAATAAGTAAATGAGGGTTAATTGTGGAATGATTAATCCTACCTTCACTCTTGAGATACCATAGCAACATAATTACCGAGTAGCCAGCTGCTGGACTAGAATATGTTTAAAGTGAAAGTATTATAGACCAAAGCCATAAGATAACCAAATAAAAAAGCCTCCCAGTCTATTTAAATTCACTCATCAAGGCTACCCTCCCTAATACTATTTTGGATGGTTTCTTTCACTTTTGTCTGGGGATATCAGCATGAAGAATTAGAAACATTAAAAAAGATCTTTATTAATTTGAAGCATCACCTCATCTTTCTCCCAACTGATTGAATAACCTATATTTTAGTATTTTATTTTTCCACTCAGTTTATGATTGTAAACAATTATTTGTAAACATGGAGACATTTAAAAAAAAAACTAGATGCTGGAATCTTCTTCATTCTGAAGGTCCCAAAACAAGGTGCTGTCTGTCCATTTGCCTCCACTGAAGCTGCCTAACCCAGTTTCCCCAGCACCTTGTTTTTTGTTCATTACCAGGACCTTGGTGCCCCATTTCCAAGCTGCAAAGCTCAAATCTCGAGCCTACTTGAATAACTGCTACTGCACAGTGATTCACTTGTGATTCATCATGCCCTGCCTCCCATGCACTAATATTTCCCATGTGCAGATGATGTTATCCAAGCCCAATGTGGTGGAACCAGGCCGAGAAGTAATTGTACTACAACTAGTTTTCCATTACGCCATCTAATTTTACGATACTACCTATACAATGTGTCTTCAAGTCATACAGCATGGAAACAAGCCTTTCGGCCCATCTTGCCCATTCCGACCTAGATGCCCCATCTATACTAATTCCACCTTCATAACGAGAGGATTTGAGTATAGGAACAAAGAGGTCCTTCCGCAGTTGTACAGGGCCGTGGTGAGACCACACCTGGAGTATTGAGTGTAGTTTTGGTCTCCTAATTTGAGGAAGGACATTCTTGCTATTGAAGGAGTGCAGCGTAGGTTCACAAGTTAATTCCCAGGGTGGCGTGACTGTCATATGATGATAGACTGCAACGACTGGGCTTGTATTCACTGGAATATAGAAGGATAAGAGGAGATCTTATAGAAACATATAAAATTATTAATGGATTGGACATGCTAGATGCAGGAAACATGTTCCCGATGTTGGGGGAATCCGGAACCAAGGGCCACAGTAGGGTAGGCCATTTAGAACTGAGATGAGGAAACACTTTTTCACCCAGAGAGTTGTGAATTTGTGGAATTCTCTGCCTCAGAAGGCAGTGGAGGCCGATTCACTGGATGCATTCAAAAGAGAGTTAGATCGAGTTCTTCGGGCTAGTGGAATCAAGGGATACGGGGAGGGCAGGAACGAGTACTGATTGTGGATGATCAGCCATGATCACATTGAATGGCGGTGATGGCTCGAAGGGCCGAATGGCCTACTCCTGCACCTATTTTCTATGTACCTGCCTGCATTTGGCCCATATCGCTCTCAACCTTTCCTGTCCAAGTACCTGTCCAAATGTCTTTTAAATGTTGTTATAGTACCTTCTTTAACTACCTCCCCTGGCAGCTCGTTCCATATATCCACCACCCTGTGTGGAAAAGTTGTCTGCCAGGTTTCTATTAAATCTTTCCCCTCTCACCTTCCATGGGTCATGTACCTTGATTTTCGAAAGACAACAAAAGATGTGCCCTGGACACTGAAAATGCCTGCTTTATATCAACATGCATTCAACAAGATTAATCTGATGAACAATCTGCCAATCATGTATTAAATAAAAATCACTTACATGTGAAGCACTGATCTTTGCCTTGTAGCAATACATTTTGCTCTCTTTCCAGCTTAACATCCTTATGCAAAATATTTTTCTATCTTTCCATCTTAACATCTTTCCTCCAGCACGGTAACCAAAACGGAACACAAAATTCCGAATGCGGTCTCACCAATGTCTGGTACAACTGTAACAAAACATCTCAGCTTCTCTACTCAATACCCTGACTGATGAAGGCCAATGTGCCAAAAGCTTTCTTGTTGACCCTATCTATCTGTGATGCCACTTTCAAGGAACTATGTACCTGCACGTCTAGATCCTTCTGCTCTACAACACTCTCACAGCAAAAGTCCTGCCTTGGTTTGACTTCCCAAAATGCGACACCTCACATTAATCAGCTGTAAACTCCATTAGCCATTCCTCAGCCCACTGGCCCAGCTGATTAAGACCCTGCTGTATTTTTTGATAACCATCTTCACTGTCTACAAAATCACTTTATTGTCACACCATAAAATATTATAATTACATTGCCTAGAATAGCTTTGCTCCCAAGCTGGCATTGTAATGGCAACAGACGGGATTCGAGGATGGTGTGCTGCCTTCCTGGTGCCAGGATCCAGGATGTCACGGACAGAGTGCAGAAAATCCTCAAGGGCGAAGGTGAACAGCCAGAGGAAGTGGTAGTGCATGTCGGCACAAACGATGTCGGAAAGAAGGGGATGAATATTCTGCAGCGTGACTTTGGAGAGCTTGGAAAAATGCTGAAAAGCAGGACCTCCAGGGTTGTTATCCCCGGTTTGCTTCCAGTTTCTCGTGCTGGCGAGAGCAGGAACAGGGAGATACAGGACCTGAATGTGTGGCTGAGGAACTGGTGCACGGGGCAGGGATTTAGATTCTTAGATCACTGGGATCTGTTTTGGAGTAAGGGGGAACTGTACAAAAGGGACAGATTGCATCTTAACAGGTGGGGGACCAGCATTCTGGCAGGCAGGTTTGCCACTGCTACACGGGTGGTTTTAAACTGAATAAGGGGGGTGGGGTGTCAAATGGGATAGTCGAGGATGGAGTTAAAGGGAAAGGGTTTCTTAAATGTGTGAGCGGAGAGACAGAGGGGTGTAAAATGAGGGTAGAAGCAATAGGTAGCAAGGTGAAAAGTAAAAGTGGCAGGCAGACAAATCCAGGGCAAAAATCAAAAAGGACCACTTTTCAACATAATTGTATAAGTGGTAAGAGTGTTGTAAAACAAGCCTGAAGGCTTTGTGTCTCAATGCAAGGAGCATTTGTAATAAGGTGGATGAGTTGAATGTGCAGATAGCTATTGATGACTATGATATAGTTGGGATCACGGAGACATGGCTCCAGGGTGACCAAGGCTGGGAGCTGAACATCCAGTGATATTCAATGTTCAGGAGGGATAGACAGAAAGGAAAAGGAGGTGGGGTAGCGTTGCTGGTTAGAGAGGAGAGGCTATAAGACTGATAAACGGACTTTGCCCCCTGCCAAAGTATCGCGCACCAACCACCAACCTGGACACACTGCAGCAGAGCCACTGTCGTGCCGCTGCCGATCGGAACGCCTGTTGATGTTTAGTAGAAAGTAGAGTGTTTAATTTGTTCATGATATATGTATTTTTATTTCTATTTATTTTTTACTGCACACAGAATGGACACTGGTTGAGCAACGTTTTTTTGTTTCCTCTGGGTATGTGAGTACTCAGGAAAATGACAATAAAGATATACTATACTATACTATTAACGCAATAGAAAGGAAGGACATTAGCTTGGAGGATGTGGAATCGATATGGGTAGAGCTGCAAAACACTAAGGGGCAGAAAACGCTAGTGGGAGTTGTGTACAGGCCACCTAACAGTAGTAGTGGAGTTGGGGATGGCTTCAAACAGGAAATTAGAAATGCGTGCAACAAAGGTAAAACAGTTATAATGGGTGACTTCAATCTACATATAGATTGGGTGAATCAAATTGGCATGGCTGCTGAGGAAGAGGATTTCTTGGAATGTATGCGGGATGGTTTTCTAAACCAACATGTAGAGGAACCAATGAGATATCAGGCTATTCTAGATTGGGTATTGAGTAATGAGGAAGGGTTAGTTAGCAGTCTTGTTGTGCGTGGCCCCTTGGTCAAGAGTGACCATAATATGGTTGAGTTCTTCATTAGGATGGAGAGTGACATTGTTAATTCAGAAACAAGGGTCCTGAACTTAAAGATAGGTAACTTTGAGGGTATGAGACGTGAATTCGCCAAGATAGACTGGCAATTGATTCTTAAAGGGTTGACGGTGGATATGCAATGGAAGGCATTTAAAGCCTGTATGGATGAACTACAACAATTGTTCATCCCAGTTTGGCAAAAGAATAAATCAGGGAAGGTAGTGCATCCGTGGATAACAAGGGAAATCAGGGATAGTATCAAAACGAAAGATGAAGCGTACAAATTAGCCAGAAAAAGCAGCCTACCAGAGGACTGGGAGAAATTCAGAGTCCAGCAGAGGAGGACAAAGGGCTTAATTAGGAAAGGGAAAATAGATTATGAAAGAAAACTGGCAGGGAACATAAAAACTGACTGCACAAGTTTTTATAGATATGTGAAGAGAAAAATATTAGTTAAAACAAATGTAGGTCCCTTGCAGTCAGAAACAGGTTAATTGATCATGGGGAACAAAGACATGGCAGACCAATTGAATAACTACTTTGGTTCTGTCTTCACTAAGGAAGACATAAATAATCTGCCGGAAATAGCAGGGGACCGGGGGTCAAATGAGATGGAGGAACTGAATGAAATCCAGGTTAGCCGGGAAGTGGTGTTAGATAAATTGAATGGATTAAAGGCCGATAAATCCCCAGGGCCAGATAAGTTGCATCCCAGAGTACTTAAGGAAGTAGCTGCAGAAATAGTGGATGCATTAGTGATAATTTTTCAAAACTCTTTAGATTCTGGAGTAGTTCCTGAGGATTGGAGGGTAGCTAATGTAACCGCACTTTTTAAAAAGTGAGGGAGAGAGAAAACGGGGAATTACAGACCAGTTAGTCTAACATCGGTAGTGGGGAAACTGCTAGAGTCAGTTATTAAAAATGGGATAGCAGCACATTTGGAAAGTGGTGAAATCATTGGACAAAGTCAGCATGGATTTATGAAAGGTAAATCATGTCTGACAAATCTTATAGATTTTTTCGAGGATGTTACTAGTAGAGTGGATAAGGGAGAACCAGTAGATGTGTTATATCTGGACTTTCAGAAGGCTTTCGACAAGGTCCCACATAAGAGATTAGTATACAAACTTAAAGCACACGGTATTGGGGGTTCAGTATTGACGTGGATAGAGAACTGGCTGGCAGACAGGAAGCAAAGAGTGGGAGTAAACGGGTCCTTTTCACAATGGCAGGCAGTGACTAGTGGGGTACCGCAAGGCTCAGTGCTGGGACCCCAGCTATTTACAATATATATTAATGATTTGGACGAGGGAATTGAATGCAACATCTCCAAGTTTGCGGATGACACGAAGCTGGGGGACAGTGTTAGCTGTGAGGAGGATGCTAGGAGGCTGCAAGGTGACTTGGATAGGCTGGGTGAGTGGGCAAATGCATGTCAGATGCAGTATAATGTGGATAAATGTGAGGTTATCCACTTTGGTGGCAAAAACAGGAAAGTAGACTGTTATCTGAATGGTGGCCGATTAGGAAAAGGGGAGATGCAACGAGACCTGGGTGTCATGGTACACCAGTCATTAAAAGTAGGCATGCAGGTGCAGCAGGCAGTGAAGAAAGCGAATGGTATGTTAGCATTCATAGCAAAAAGATTTGAGTATAGGGAGGTTCTACTGCAGTTGTACAGGGTCTTGGTGAGACCACACCTGCAGTATTGCGTACAGTTTTGGTCTCCTAATCTGAGGAAAGACATTCTTGCCATAGAGGGAGTACAGAGAAGGTTCACCAGACTGATTCCTGGCATGTCAGGACTTTCATATGAAGAAAGATTGGATAGACTCGGCTTATACTCGCTAGAATTTAGAAGATTGAGGAGGGATCTTATAGAAACTTAAAAAAATTCTTAAGGGGTTGGACAGGCTAGATGCAGGAAGATTGTTCCCGATGTTGGGGAAGTCCAGAACAAGAGGTCACAGTTTAATGATAAGGGGGAAATCTTTTAGGACCGAGATGAGAAAAACATTTTTCACACAGAGAGTGGTGAATCTCTGGGATTCTCTGCCACAGAAGGTAGTTGAGGCCAGTTCATTGGCTATATTTAAGAGGGAGTTAGATGTGGCCCTTGTGGCTAAAGGGATCAGGGGGTATGGAGAGAAGGCAGGTACAGGATACTGAGTTGGATGATCAGCCATGATCATATTGAATGGCGGTGCAGGCTCGAAGGGCCGAATGGCCTACTCCTGCACCTATTTTCTATGTTTCTATGTAATATTCGGTAGACCTCACAGTTCTGGTTTAGACTACCTTCTTCATGGTTTGCATGCTTTCTCTAACATAGATCATTACACATATTTCATATACAATTATCATGAATATTGGAAAATGGTGTTATTGATTTGAATTATCCAGAATAAACATACACTAACTTCACCCAAACCAGCGGATCCAAATATTATGCATATCTCTGACTCCATTCTTCATCATTCATCCTTTACAGCAATACATTTTGCTCTTTTTTTTGTATGTACTTACCCCTTTTGTGTGCACTTACTCCTTTCTTTTGTGTGTACTTGCCCGCGCAGATGATCATAATTTTTTAACAGAAGGATGTGGTTTTGATGTTTTCATGAAGTTTAAGTCCAACCATTTTTTAAAAGATGATACTACACTAACCATAAACAAATCACTCTTACACCATTTTGTGCTATGAAACTGTTTAACTAACATACCTGACTGTGTACAATGGGATGTATATTTAAAAAAAGGACTATATGAAATTCCTTTAAACTTTCGGAAATGCACCTTAGACCAAAGCAGTGTGATGAACATTTACTCTAATATTAATTTATTAAAACTATAGTACATCTCATATTATGACTTGGCTTTGTGCAAATAGTCATGCAAAAAATGACTGAAATACTATAATATTAATGGCTGTTAACAGAAGAAACAATAAGTATAAATGTACTGTTAAACCCTGAGGTTTGGTAAGGTCATAATTGCTCACAAGCAAAGGCTTGATGCTCAGTGGCAGATCTATTTAGATCGGGAAACTCAACTTATTCAATCATTAAAGAAAATAACTAAGAATGACCTTAAAAAAAACAGAAAAGGCATTGAAAATAATTTTTAAAACTCTGAAATGGAAGTGCTATAAGGCAATTTCAGAATTGATACCTGAATATATTTCTTCATAGAAAATGATTAATGCGTGGAATAATCTTCTGTGCTGGTTAGTGGAGACAAGAGCTCTGGAATCATTCAAATATCAGTTAGATACAGCAACTGAATTAGTGAGGAAACAGAAGATAGAGATAGTGAGGAGTGGGGGAAGGAAGAGAAAGAATAAACAGCAACAGATTTCAAAAGAAAGCGCAACTGGATTAAATAGCCTCCATCACCTGCATTTAACTTCACCTTTTAAGTCTACACAGCAGAACATGCAGAGAAACAAATCTGTCATTCTTTTCCCCAAATAGCTAAAAAGGGTCTTGTTGAAAGATTACTGAAGAATAATCAATCTATGTTCAGCAGGCACAAACTAGACCATAACTATTTTAACTTAGCTTATACCTAGGTGATGCTGCTCACGGTCGGAGTTGCTGGAGATTGAACTGAGATTTGAGGAAGGTCGGGAACCGACGCGTTCTGTCTGAGCCTCATGTAAATCCTGTAGCAACTTGGTGGTCTCATCTAGATTTCTCTGGTTATCATCGTGATCGGGCTCCTTCTTCACTACTTTCCCTAAAATGTGACAAATTTTATATTAAGGAGTAGCTTCGGAATCTTAGGAAACTGGTTAAGCTCCTACGGGGATATGTTCAATAAAGTTTCATCTGTACAACTACAGCATACTGTAAAAGTGTTTTTTGGGGGGTGGTTGTTTCAGAAAAATGGGAAATTTTCTGTTCATTAGGACGGTGAAGCTAGAAGTGGGAACTGGAATATTTTCAATTTCAATAATCTGGTCGATATCTTCCTCCATCACTGTAAAATTTTCACTTGCAGAAACCCATTATTACCTAGCCTAGGTGGAAGATTGCACAATTAGCACTAAAATAGAAATTATTTATTAATCTATATATGAATCCGATCCATACGAAGATTGCTCACAAACAATTTAGATGGGATCATTGCAGGACCAAAGACAGGGAGTTCCAACTCATTGTCAACTCATTTTAAATTTGTATTCTATGGTGAAATAATGATGAGCTAAACAAATAAGAGTAACCAATTTGCAAATGTAGCAATATTTCTGTGCTTGGATTTTGGTAGTTAAATACTAATCTATAAACAGCTAATATTTTCTAATGTTGGACATTTCTTGTGCCTGAAATGTCTTGGAATGAAAACTTTTTCCATAATTGTCGAGAAATTGATCTGCAGCGCTGTGAAAGCGATGTTTATTCAAGAGAGAGTTAGATTTAGCTCTTTGGGCTAAAGGAATCAAGGGATATGGGGAAAAAGCAGGAACGAGGTACTGATTTTAGATGATCAGCCATGATCACATTGAACGGCTCGAAGGGCTGAATGGCCTACTCCTGCACCTCTTTTTCTATGTTTTTTCTATGTTTCTATGATGGAGTTTTGCTCAACTGTTCAAGGTGCGGAAACAAATGAGTTGAAAAGCAACAAAAAATACAATACAAAAAACAAGATAGAAATTCTCAGCTGAAAATTCCTTAGAACAAGAAAAGATTTCTGCAAGAAACAGAAAGTCCCAAAAGACACCAAAGCTGTTAACTCCGCAATTAACCACGAAGATCAAAAGTAAAACAAGCCCGAAAAGCTGCTGTAAACTTACTGGTAGACATTGTTAATTTCCATAAAGTCAATAAAAATGGTTTTATGTTCCTGATACAAAGTAAAGGAAAATAGAGCGTTTGCTATTTACTTTTGAAAAAAAGTTATAACCTAATAATTTACACTTTTGCCATTTGGAAACAGTCACCAAGTTATAGTTTTGCTTCATAAAAAAATATATACAGCACATAGTACACCCATCCATTTCACTGAACTCTTTAAATGATATAAAGGCCACGATAACACGAAGCAGCAAACCACGCTTGAGGAACTTCCATCATTAATTTGCTCGACGTCAACCTGAACCCCTGGTGATAGCATATCTCCAGTAAATGAGCAATATAATAAACAGAATATTAAATTTAAATACACTACAATCCTCCAGCATGTGGTATGCAATGTGTAGTATATCCACTTATATATACATGTCAAGGTCAATGGGAGAAAAACAATAGGTCTGGTATTCCCAGTTAAAGGTTTGCAAAAATAGGATCTGTTATAAGATTTATTCTCTTAATGTTTTAAAGGCTTACATTTTGATTAATTTCATACAAAAATAGTTCATTTATTGGTGGTTCACATTTATGTTAGAATTCAGGTTGAGCTGGCCACTTGAAAGACCAATCTCCAAATGCAATTCACACTTACCTAGTGAGTTCAATAAAGAAATATCTAAGGAGACGTCAGAATAAGACTTCACTGGAATGAAATCCAGGCCAGCTCGGTTGTCACCAGAGCTGCCATTTGCCCCTCCAGCCTATAACAATGAATAAAGTGCAATCCTTTAACCATTATATGGAAGATTGACACACTGATCGTAGTACGTTCTGGGCAAATAGACCAATTTTCAGTTTAAAAATATTTGGCACAATATTGAAGATCTACCTACACAGGTCCATTAATATGGGTGAAACCCTTCTGGTTCTGCATTGGCCACGACTCTCAAAACCTTCTTGATCATAATGACTATTGGAACATAGTATGCAAGGGAAATACAAATCGTGGATTGAACATAAGAAAGCTATTTAGCGAAAAACGCATTCGGATGAAGAGATAAAAGTGACATGTTGACCTTTCTGAGCTGCTGATTAACCAACTGTGTCACATTTTTCTTGGAAAATAGCCTTTTCTGATATAATGAAGATATATCTAGAGTCCACATTTAACTTGGTGCTTATGACACTGCAAGAAACAAGCTTGGCATTCATTACAACATTTTGCCTTCCATCCTACTTAGCAAGCCAAGGAGTTTATTGATGACGTCAGAGCGAAAAAAATAGGGATCCACAAACCTGTCTGCATTCACAGGATTGTGGTGGAGAGTTAATAACTGCAAGTTCCCATTGTGCATATCTCAGAAGATCTGCCCTGGGCCCAGCACTTCAAAGCAATCACAAAGAAAACTCTTTAGTGCCTCAAATTCATTAGAAGGGAGATTTTGAATGTCGATCAATCCACTATCGGTGTACTGGAAAAAGCATACTGACTAGTTGCACCATAGCCTAGTTTAGTAACTCGAACACCCAGGAGCAAAGGAGACTGAGTGGTAGACATTGATTGGTCCATCACAGGTACTGACCCCCCACCCCCCACATCAAAGGGATCCATAGCAGGCGCTGCTTCGAAAAGGCACCTTATATCACCAAAGACCCTCACCACCATGGCCATAGTCTAATTTTGCTACTGTCATCGGGCAGAAGGTACAAGGGCTTGAAACCTGTGACCGCCAGGTTCAAGAACAGCTTCTTCCCAGTAACCACCAGACTCTTGAATACCACACAATATCAACTATGATCTTTCATAGACTATCTTTAGTTACACTGTGGACTTTGGTTTAGCACTATTACGGGTACCTAGTGTTATTGTTGTTAGTTTATTGCAATGTTGATTAATATATACTTTAATTGTGTGCTATTGTTTCTGGGCCCATTCAACTGCAGCAAGTAAGAATTTTGTTGTTCTGTGTTTGGACAATATGCCAATTAAACACTCCTGATTGTTTATCCCCCACCTTCCAAATCTTCCATACTCAGCCCTTCACAAGTATTTTTGCACCGTACCTTAGTTAATTTTTGGCGCTTTCTGTAGATATTTTACCTTTTTCTTCTGACCTATATTATTCTTATTCAGTAACTTATAAATATATATATAATACTCCATTAATGATTCATTGGGCATTGCACTAGGGAGACATTTCTACTGCTTAGCACCCTCAGAAATGATCTATATAAAATCTAATCACTGTACATAGCAAAATAGGTGCAGGAGTAGGGCATTCGGCCCTTCGAACCAGCTCCGTCATTCAATATGATCATGGCTGATCATCTAAAATCAGTACCCCGTTCCTGCTTTTTCCCCATGTCCCTTGATTCCTTTAGCCCTAAGAGCTAAATCTAACTCTCTCTTGAAAACATCCAGTAATCTAACTCTCTCTTGAAAACATCCAACAACCTCAGTACATGTGATATTAATCTAAACTAAATGACCATTACTCTCATAACATCCAATAGCATTAGCTCGATAGCTGTAGAATGTTGTGCCATATTCGGGATGAAACAATTCCCACACCGCATCCACCAGATCTAATTTTTAAATTATAGTTCCAGGCAGATCACAATAGAGATCTAATTTCCAAATTCAAGTTCCAGTGACACTATTTTCACAAAACTTGTGCAAACTTCCTCAAAGACACATAACCCACCTCTTGGAAAATTAAAGGTTTTGAACAAATATATGTTAATGCTTAATAGAACTAAACGTTTTCACAGTTCTATCGTTTAACATGATCCTATTTTCCATTCACTACGAGAACTTGCTCTGAGAAAATTGTCCTCTACATACTTTAAAGTACTTAATTGGCACTAAAGTGGGTTCAGTAGTCCTGAACTTATGAAAACCAATTATGCCAAGACATTTTATGAAAACTATTACTTGCACAGTGTTTTTACTGTAACTACTGTACGTTCAGGCTCTCTCACCATTATCGGTTTAGATATCTCTGGACAAACAGGTTGCATCTTGGGTTCCTCTTTTATAAAAATTGCTGGGGCCTAAAAGGAAACAAAGTTAGTTAAGACACTGATGATACAGGAGAAAAGGAAACTGGGGCAGAATCAAAAAAGATAAATGTATATGTGCCTGAATTAGATAATAGGGGAATAACGGGCTCAGATTGAAAAGAGAGATTTATTGCTTTGTAAAAAGACTGATATGATGTCAGTTATTGAACACTAAGCAAAGCTGGCATATGGAATCTACACTAAATATCTTCAAATATGTTTGGCAAAGTATTCCACATTTACAAGAAGATCAGTGTCAATATAGATGATCTTTGCTGGGTCTGACGATTCCCTGGTAGCAAGTTGGAAGAGAACTTTTGCCCTGGTGATGTTCAGGGATAGGCCTGGGCTATTGTAAACCTCACAGAAATGGGTAAAAGCTGTATGTAGATCATTCCTTCAATATGTAACTATAACACAATCCCTCCATGCCAAAGTTTCATTATAATTGCCAATGTTACTTTACTTGCATGGAGGTGAGAGGTTGAAGGAGAGTGACAGCAGACCAATACTGGATGCCAATAATCTGCTTTTTGCTAACCCTATTGGCAATTGGCAGAGGGGATCCACTGCACAATTTATCCATCAGACTCTTTCAATTGTGAGATTGAAAAAGGGGAAATAAAGTTCCATGGCATCTTTCCCAAATCTGCCAGGCTGCAAAATTAATATTGGTCCTGCCTCATAATGGGCTGAAGTCACTTTGGGAGTATATCCTGGGCGAAGCGGAACAGATTATTCATAAAATTCTAGCAAGAATCTTCTGTGTGAGAAAGAAAATAGCTGGGCATCAACAGTTGCAATGTTTGAAACTATTTATTTTGCTAAAAATGGTGGCTATGCCAATATTATGTTAGTCTTTAGGAATTTCTTCATATTACCAGGTACAGCAAATGGGCAGTGTTTGCCCGAACTTCTACCCAGAGCATTTTAGCCGGTATGCCATCAGGACCTAGTGTATATTTAATGATTATTACTGACATCAAATTTCAGTCATTCATTAAATAAAATCTTAGTACAAACTACGCACCTGGACTTCATCGAGATTCATTTTGGTATCTTTACTTATTTTTTGCTCAATATTTCTTTTCTGAAAAAGAAATGATTCAAACATTGTTACACTAGTATATAAAATCTATAGCATATTTAGCTGAACTGGTCTTTGCGATACTTTTCTACATATATGATGATCTTTGCAAATAATGGGAGATGGCAGCCCTGCCACGGCAGTCTGTTTGTTTTTTTCACCCTTTTTGTTATTTTTAGCGTTTGTTTAAAGTTTGTTTTAATGTTCTTCTGTTTGTTTTATGTGGGGGGGAGGGGGAAACTTTTTTTTTCAGGTTCTTACCTTCCCGGAGAGGTGATCAATTTTCAGATCACATTCTCCGGGCTCCGCGGCCTACCATCGCTGGAGCTGGAAGCCGCCTCGGACTGTCGTGAGCCTCACCACGGGGCGCGGACTTACCATCAGAGTGGATCCCTTGCCTGGGATCGCTCCCACTGCGGACTTACCATCAAGGGCTCACAGTCTCAGGAGAGGCAAGTCGGGAGCTCCAACGCCGCAGAAGGTTCGTCCAGCCCCGACGCGAGGTTCGATCGCCCAGCGCGGGGGAGCTGAACGCCTCGATGCAGAGGGCCCGAACGCTGCCGGCTACGGGACTCAAGACCGTCCCGTCAACGGGGGGCTCGAGGCCTCCGACCAAGGAAGAACAACAGGGAAGGACTTGGAACTTTATTTTCGCCTTCCATCACAGTGAGGAATGTGTAGGAGTCACTGTGATGGATGTTTATGTTAAAATGTGATTTTTGAGTCTGTTGCTTTTTTAAATTGTATGACTGACCTGGCCAGTAAATTTCACTACACCAATTGGTGTATGTGACAATAAATGAACTTATGAACATAATTATGGAAATAATTACATATTAGCCTTTTCCCCCCAATCTGTCAGCATAATCTTCTATTGTTTTCTCTCACAAATACTGGGCTAGATTTCTCCTAAATACATCAATTATCTTAATTCTGATGAATATATACATCAAATTCCATATTCTAACCACTCCCTGATAAAGAAAATTTGTTATTTAGCCTCAGATATGAACTCAGCAACTTGCCAAATGTTTCTTTAACCCCTAACCCCCAAAACAAATCTGTGGCTTTGTATGCTTAGAATAAGCTTTCGTATATTATCCTGTTTGGAAATGTACTCCTACTCCTTCACTGCCAACATGTCTAAGTAATGGAGCTTCAACATTATTGGAGTACAGTCGCCAAAGGACAATGGCAATTCCCAGAAGCAATTGGGATGGCAATAATAGTCTCTTTTAATAGTCTTGAAGCAATTAGACAATAGGTGCAGGAGTAGGCCATTCGGCCCTTCGTGCCAGCAACGCCATTCAATGTGATCACGGCTGATCATCCCCAATCAGTACCCCGTTGCTGCCTTCTCCCCATATCCCCTATCTTTAAGAGCCCTATCTAGCTCTCTCTTGAAAGCATCCAGAGAACCGGCCTACTGAGGTAGAGAATTGTTTACATTTTTACAAAGTTATTGAGGACAACTGGTAATTTCATTAGTTGTTTTCCTGGCCCATAGTAACACGGGAGCATGCCTTACAGCCCATCAAGTTTATGCTACACCCTCGGAGCAATCCCATTTGTCCCATTCTCCGACTGAGAATTATTTGGACTCCATGCAAATGGAACATTTTGATTAAGATGATCATTCATGATACGATTGTTGTGTTCAAATGTGCATGGTTACGTTTATGGTTAAGTTATGGAACTTAAATGCACCCTGGAGCTGAGCTGGAATGATGAACATTCCAATGCTTTATTAAATCAACAAGTTTTGTATTTACTCCAGAGATTTTGTGCGATCCACAAGATAACCTGCAGTGCCTATCAAAGCTCATT
This sequence comes from Amblyraja radiata, assembly GCF_010909765.2. Taxonomy (NCBI): domain Eukaryota; kingdom Metazoa; phylum Chordata; class Chondrichthyes; order Rajiformes; family Rajidae; genus Amblyraja; species Amblyraja radiata. The sequence continues at coordinate 143,372,414 of NC_045957.1, forward strand.
ACAGCCATGAAACCTAGCTCTTACTTGTGACAAGTGGTAGACAGCTTTGGAATGTTCCCCTGCTGTGATCTGATTCAACAAATCATCAACCATTTTCTTTGTGGAGCTTCCACAACCTTTAACAAACTCTTGCAGGCTGCAGAAAAAAAAAAAATTTAAATACGCCATGGAGAGGAAGTTCAGACTCTGGGCTTTCAAAGAAAATATCTAGCAAAATGACATTCAATCAAAACTTAAAATTTCATGCTACAACTTTTGCTGTTTGTGGATTTGGGGTCTTTAAGCAACGACTAACTGATATTGTAGAATCTAAATAGTATTTACTAGCATCTGGATGATGGGCGAACAAATTTGTAATTGCTAGCAAATTTACAAAATTCTAATAGTCTTTTGTCTTCTACCTGCTGCTGCCATCTAGTGGACATTTGCTACATCTCAGCAAAAGGACAAAGTGCTGGAGTAACTCAGCGAGTCAGGCAGCATCATTGGAGAACATGGAAAGGTGACGTTTCGGGTCCAGATCATTCTTCAGACCGATTGACTGATTGTGGGCGGGGGGGAAGAAAGCCAGAATGGCCAGTAATAGGTTGACATAGGGGGGGTGGGGGGGTTGAAAGGCAGATGGCTGTAACAAATGCCAGAGGTAATAAAGTAAGGTATGAGACAAATTTGAAGCATTGCAGATTGTAAACCCAAATGGGAGGAAAGTCGTGGGGAGGAGGTGAGGGGGTTGGGGGTGGTGAAAGAGGAGAGAAGTAGGTGAGAGTTCAGGTCTGAGGGGTGGGGAGGAATTTGTGAGACGTTATCTAAAATTGGAGAATTCAATGTTCATACTGTTGGGCTGTAAGCTACCCAAGCGGAAAATGTGGTGCTGTTCCTCCAGTTTGTGTGTGACCTCACTCTGGCAATGGAGGAGGCCCGGGTCAGAAAGATCAATGTGGGAATGTGAAGAGGAGTTAATGGTTAGCAACCAGGAGATCCAGTATACTTTGCCAGACCAAGTGTAGGAGTTCAGCGAAGTGGTTGGCGAGTCTATGCTTGGTCTTGCCGATGTACAGGATGGAGATGAGGGAGGATGTATGTTGCATGTCCTGTGGTTGCACCTTACCTAGTAAGTATTTCCATATGCCTGTAATACTAAAAATAAAAACTTTCTCTAGAATACATATTTATGAATTATGTTACCTTAAGGCACACTGCACCCCAGTCTCTTCTCCATATGTAGAATACAGCAGTTCTGTCTCTTCTGGAGTAAGATTTGGGAAGATGGTGTTGTTTTGGATGGACTGTGCAGTATACACACAGTTGAGATAAGTAACTGCAGTGGATAAAGGGAGGGTCTAAATACTATAACATCCAATATGTTGCATTTCTTTTTCTTTTTTTTAATGTTTATTTTATTAGAAGCAATTGATCAAGAAGAAAGCAATCGACATAACAATTATACAATTTTCGTACAGCTTCAGTTTTAACATTTTATAAACTGATAAATGAAAATTAAAAGAAAAGAATGAAGAATGAAGAAAAAGATACAAAAAAGAGAGAAGAAAAAAACCCTGAACTGACAAAAAAGTGAGAGAGAAAAAGTGAAAAGAAAAAGCGGAGATATGTCCCACTATCCTTCCCTACCCCCGCTCACCCAACCCAAGCATCGGTTTTAAATTTGTGTTCAACCATTCTGTCGTTGAAGAAATTCAATGAAAGGAGACCATATTTTGGAAAATTGGTCTGATTTATCAGTCAAAACAAGCCTTATTTTTTCTAGATGTAGTGTCTCAGTCATTTCTGTGATCCACATCTTCACTGTAGGATCTGTTATCTTTTTCCAGAATGTAAGTATGTTTTTTCGCAGTTATTAAGGCATAGTCAAGGAAACGTCTTTGAAATGTCATTAACTTAGAGCAGCCCTCTGACATTCCTAAGATTATTAGTTTTGCATCTGACTCCAATTGAATTTTGAGTGTTTTAGAAATGGTATTGAATATTCCCAAATATGTTGCATTTCAAACATGAAAACTAGGCTTGTGGTCTGAGAGATAGAAACATAGAAATTAGGTGCAGGAGTAGGCCATTCGGCCCTTCGTGCCTGCACCGCCATTCAATATGATCATGGCTGATCATCCAACTCAGTATCCTGTACCTGCCTTCTCTCCATACCCCCTGATCCCTTTAGCCACATCTAACTCCCTCTTAAATATAGCCAATGAACTGGCCTCAACTACCTTCTGTGGCAGAGAATTCCACAGATTCACCACTCTCTGTGTGAAAAATGTTTTTCTCATCTCGGTCCTAAAAGATTTCCCCCTTATCCTTAAATTGTGACCCCTTGTTCTGGACTTCCCCAACATCGGGAACAATCTTCCTGCATCTAGCCTGTCCACCCCCTTAAGAATTTTGTAAGTTTCTATAAGATCCCCCCTCAATCTTCTAAATTCTAGCGAGTACAAGCCGAGTCTATCCAGTCTTTTTTCATATGAAAGTCCTGACATCCCAGGAATCAGTCTGATGAACTTTCTCTGTACTCCCTCTATGGCAAGAATGTCTTTTCTCAGATTAGGAGACCAAAACTGTACGCAATACTCCAGGTGTGGTCTCACCAAGACCCTGTACAACTGCAGTAGAACCTCCCTGCTCCTGGACTCAAATCCTTTTGCTATGAATGCTAACATACCATTCACTTTCTTCACTGCCTGCCGCACCTGCATGCCTACTTTCAATGACTGGTGTACCATGACACCCAGGTTTCATTGCATCTCCCCTTTTCCTAATCAGCCACCATTCAAATAATGGTCTACTTTCCTGTTTTTGCCACCAAAGTGGATAACCTCACATTTATCCACATTATACTGCATCTGCCTTGCATTTGCCCACTCACCCAGCCTATCCAAGTCACCCTGCAGCCTCCTAGCATCCTCCTCCCAGCTAACGCTGCCCCCCAGCTTCGTGTCATCCGCATATTCGTGTCATCGTGCAAGCATATTCCCAAATTGATTCCATTATCAAACTGTTTGTTTCCAAGTTTGACAAATATTTGGAGCAATTTTGTTTAAGTATACAGCATAGGCATGGGAAAATCAAAATTTGAGTTTATTTTCCCATTTTGTTCTTTAAAGTTATGTTTTAAAGTTTGATGGAGTCATGAGAATCTATAATAAAACATATATTGAACATGACACCAAGAACATTGACATGAGCATTCACTTAGATTATAACAATGTACTCATTCTCTCAGCACAACAGAGTAGCAAAAAGCCTGATATTTTAAATCTAAATGGTTTTATACGTCACTAAAATGGTAAATTATCACCAGGAAATAGCAATAGTGATAATAGGAAAAACATAGCTCATGCTCATGAAGGAACTGGAAATTAATTATTGGCACCGACTGATCAATGCCAATATGCGCTGGCTTCAGCCGCGCAACCGAAACAGTCTCATGCCAACCCCCCATGTCCAGGACGAATGTAGACGAGCCATGCTCTAGGACTCGGAAGGGACCCTCATACGGCCGCTGGAGGGGTGTCCGATGAGCATCCCTACGCAGGAAGACGAACTGGCAGTCCCCCAGAGCAGAGGGAACGTGCGGACGGAAGGACCCATGACGAGACGTGGGCACCGGCGCCAGCTTGCCCACCATCTGCCGAAGACGTTGCAGAGCGTCCGAAGACTGCTCCACCTGGCCACATGCCGGCGGGATGAACTCCCCGGGCACCGTCAACGGAGAGCCATACACCAACTCGGCAGAGGAGGAGGCCAAGTCCTCCTTGGGTGCAGTGCGGATTCCCAGCAAAACCCACAGCAGATCATCCACCTAGTCCGGTTCATTGATCCGTGCCTTCAGGGCATCCCTGAGTTGGCGAGAAACCGCTCCACCAATACAATACAATACAATACAATTCAATTTATTGTCATTTGGACCCCTTGAGGTCCAAACGAAATGTCGTTTCTGCAGCCATACATTACAAACAAATAGACCCAAGACACAACATAATTTACATAAACATCCATCACATTGCTGTGATGGAAGGCCAAAAAAACTTATCTCTCCACTGCACTCTCCCCCCCCGATGTCAGAGTCAAAGTCAAAGCCCCCGGCGGGCAATGGCGAATTGTCCCATGGCCATTAAAGCCACGCCGGGTGATGCAAGGCCGCACACCGGGTCTTGATGTTAGAGCCCCCGGCGCGCGCTCGCAGTCCCGCAGCCATTCCAAGCCGCGCGGGGCGGTGCTGTAAGGCCCCGCTCCAGGAGCTCTTCAACCCCGCAACTCAGGCGGGAGAAGTCGCCGTTGCGGGAGCCCTGAAAAGCGGTCCCCCTCCAGGGACCAGCGGGCTCCCGGTGCCGTCCGCCAAACCCGCAGTTGCAGCCTCCGAATCTCCGGGGGTCGGGTCGCAGCAGCGTCCACCACAGCTCCACCCGCTCTGGACTCGGCCAGCTCCGCGACGGTGAGGTGAGTAGTCGGCACCACAGCCCCCGGTCTTCCTGTTGGAGGCCGCTCCTCGTTGCAGCCCCAACGACAACGGAGACCCGACAAAGAAGAGGTCGGGTCTCCCGTGCAGGGAGATTTAAAAGTTACCCCCACCCCCCCCCACACACATACCCCAACAAAAATAACAAAAACTACATAAAAACATAAGACATAAAATAATAAAAACGCAGACGGACTGCAGAGGCCGCTGCTGACGAGAGTCGCGCCGCCCACCAATCCGTTCGCCTGCGGATGATACGCCATCGTGTGGTGTAGGCGAACCCCCAGGAGGCGTGCCATGGCCGACCATGTTCCGACGTGAACTGAAGCCACCGATCGGATGTTATGTCCAGTGGCACCCGGAACCGGGTGATCCAGTGCGCCACCAAGACTCGAGCACAAGTGGCCGTTGAAGAATCAGCCAGCGGAATGGCTTCAGGCCACCACGTGAAGCGGTCCACCACGGTGAAGAGATAGGTCATGCCCCGGAACGGTGGCAGCGGCCCCACCATGTCCACGTGAATGTGGTCGAACCGCTGCCGAGCGATGGTGAACTCCTGCAACGGCGCGCGCACGTGTCTTTGCACTTTGGCGGTCTGGCAATTGTGCGCCCAATGTCCAACCTCCTTCCGCAGCCCATGCCACATGAAGCAGAAGGCTACCAGGGCCGTTGTCGCCCTGATGGAGGGATGCGCAAGCCCATGGAGCACCTCAAACACCCTGCGCCGCCAGGCGACGGGGACGATGGGTTGCGGAACTCCAGAGGAGACATCGCACAGCAGCGTTGTACCCCCAGGACCACACACATCTTCCAACTGCAGGCCCGAAACTGCCGTACAATAGACGGTCATCTCCTCGTTGACCAGCTGAGCGGCTGCCAGGGCGGAATAATTAACACCCTCAGCGACTTGGAGAACCGCGTGGACTGCAGGTCTCGATAAGGCATCGGCCACCCTGTTGTATTTGCCCTCAACGAAATGGGTGGAGGTGGTGTACTCGGACACGTACGCTAACTGCCTCTGCTGCCGGGCAGACCACGGGGCTGAAACCTTGGCGAACATGAAGGTTAGCAGCTTGTGATCCGTAAATGCAGTAAAAGGCCTCCCCTCCAGGAAGTAGCAAAAGTGGCGTACGGCGAGATACAAGGCAAGGAGCTCACGGTCGAAAGCGCTGTAACGGCTCTGAGCACCCCTGAGATGTCTGCTGAAGAAGGCGAGTGGCCGCCAGCATCCATCAACGAGCTGCTCCAACACTGCCCCAACCGCAACCTCAGAAGCATCCACCGTCACCCCAAAACGGCACTTGGACGAGTTGATGGACAAACCAAAATGGCTGGGCTGAACGGCAGCGACCTCTGCTGGCGTTGGGTGGAACTGCAGGCGGGCCGTGCTGAAAAGACATGCCTGCAGTGCAATGCCCGATGGCGGCTGGATTTTGCCGCGTGGGCCGACTGGGAGCAGCGGAGACGCGGTGGATAGCGGCCCCAACCTGTTCTGAGCCTCCCGCCGCCGTGGGAAGGACGGCCAGTGCTTCCACTTCCCACTGGCGGGACATCCACAGCTCGTCGGCGTGCTCGGCTAGCGCCTGCATGTCGGTAAAGGAATCCATGGCGAGCTGCAGGTGGATGTCGGGCGGGAGTTGCTGCAGGTAAACAAATTTAAATAGGAAACTAGGTTCGTGGTCCCCCATTAGAGTGAGCATGTCCTCCAGGAGGACAGATGGCCGGCGGTCGCCCAGGCCGTCCATTCGGAGAATCCGAGCTGCCCGCTCAGATTCACCAAGGCCAAACCTCCTGATAAGGAATTCCTTAAGGCCCCTATATTTGTTAGTGAACGGGGGGCTCTAAGGTAAGGCTTAACTCGCCTCGCAGTCGCTTGGTCAAGCGGGCTGACCACGTAAAAGTATTGTGTTTCATCCGCTGTTATCCCTCGCACAGCAAATTGTGCCTCTGCCTGCTGGAACCAGATGTCAGGCTCTTCGGTCCAGAGTAGGGAGTTTAGTGCAACGGTGTTGTTATCCATCACGACGTGTGATGAATGGCGGGGTCACCAGTTGTAGCGGCCTGGACGAGGTCAGGAAAAGGCCAGACGCCAGGCAGGTTCAAACAGTAGTCTTTAATCACACAGCGAGAGCACACACCCGAAAGGGACCTCGGGAAACTCCATGGCAGACCAACGCCCCTGTCCCTCAATAGCCGAGGGGGATGACCCAAGGAGTGGCCTAACCCCCCGGGACCGCCACAGGTCCCCCCCCCCCCCCCCCAAGTACCCGAGGCACAACACAGACAGGAGGGTGTACACGGTGGCAAGCCCGGGTGCATACCATGCCCGGCACAGGAACAGGCAACTGACCAACAGGTGCAGTAGCCAGAGTAAACATTACATATCCAGGATAACCTAAGTATTAGTAAGTCTCAAGTCTTTTCTTACATTCAATATTGTTGATGAAACTGCATCTAGTCTAGGTTCCGGCCTATTTCTAATATTATTCAATTTCCTTAAAGCCCCAAAATCTAAAGATGTCAATTGCGTACTTCATAATCAAGCATCCAGAGTTTTCTAGCAGAGAATTCCAACCATCTAATTTTCTCCTCATATCATTCATAAGCAGCTTTTCCTTAACTGAGATGTGTTGAATCCCCAGCGTGAGGGAAAGGTATCTTTCATTCCCAATCTCAATATTTATTTGGAATGTTATACATCTCTTAGGGATCATCTTTCTATCTAGAGAACCTAGACTCACAACAATCAATTGTCTTTTTAAAAATAGTTTCACTCACCCCTGCAAAACAATGCAATGAGTTTATGCTGTACCATTTCCAAGGAAAGGTCATCCTTTACAGGCATAAACTGTAAAGAGTTCATCAGTCATGGTTGCATCACTGCTCCGAACAACTGCTGAAAGACTTCCTCTTCTTGCATTTCCAAACTACTCACAATAAAGGTCAATCATTTATCTGGCCAACTGCTTCTGTGTGTGAGGGTACACAAAATTGCTGGGGAAACTCAGCGGGTGCAGCAGCATCTATGGAGCGAAGGAAATCCAGCATCTGCAGTTCCCTTTTGAATGCTTCTGTGTGTGTGTGTGTGCTTATACTTTTTCCAAATATCACACTTATTTGCTTGATTTATTTGCATGCATTTATTTGCTTGATTCTCATTATTCGAAAGACACTGCTCTTCTATTTCTCATAGAGTTGGAAAAAACTTTAGTAAATTTTCATTAATTCCATGTTTTTGTACAGACCCCTTACCATGTTTCTATATGTATTCTATCTCTTTCCAGGTTATTTTCCTTCTAAGTCACGAAGACAGGATTAGCTGAGTACCCAGTACTGATTCTGATGGCTCCACACTAGTTACAGCGTGCCAGCTTGAAAAAAGACCTGTTCACATCAACTTGCTTTCTGTCCTTTAACAATCTCTATGCCTCCAAGATAACACTCTCAACCTAATAAACCCTTATATTACTTAACAAACATTTATGTGGTGCCATATAATTTCAAAGCTCAAGACATACAACATTCACCAATTCTCATTCTCCATCCTGCTAATTACAATTAAAACATCCAAACTGGACTGATTCTATTATACATTTTTTCAGCAAGCTGTTACTGTGGATTTCACCATTTTGCTGACTACTCAAATCAGGCTAACTGTTTGGTAGTTCCCCATTTTCTATCTCCCTCCTTCTATCCAAAGCACCTTCAATTCTTTTGGGCTGGTCTAGAACCCAGGGAATACTTATTCAAAAAAAGTGTTCAGGATGTAGAAGTGGATAAGTCTTACCTGATAAAGCTTTATTTCTCCTATCATCCTTAAAACCCATTGTATTGATACCTGGTTGGAGTTTGTTGGTAAGGGAACTCAGATCCACCGGGTGAACCTCTTCCTCTACAATGTCAACAGAGGATTAATGACATGTTTAAACCAGACACAAACATTGTGATAAATATGTAGTCAGTGATAAATATGTAGACGTTCACAAGTCAACATATATACATTGTAAACAAATATAAATTCACATAAAATAAAATCTGTGATAAATATCCCTATTGCAAAATGATAATGGTCGGCATGGAACAACAATGTTACCATAGGTACACAAAATTGCTGGGGAAACTCAGCGGGTGCAGCAGCATCTATGGAGCGAAGGAAATAGGCGACGTTTCGGGCCGAAACCCTTCTTCAGACTGATGGGGGGTGGGGAAAGAAAGAAGGAAAAGGGGAGGAGGAGGAGGAGCCCGAGGGCGGGCGGATGGGAGGGTGGGAGGAGACAGCTAGAGGGTTAAGGAAGGGGAGGAGACAGCACGGGCTAGCCAAATTGGGAGAATTCAATGTTAATGCCATAAGGACGCAAGGTCCCCAGACGGAATATGAGGTGCTGTTCCTCCAATTTCCGCTGTTGCTCACTCTGGCAATGGAGGAGACCCAGGACAGAGAGGTCGGATTGGGAATGGGAGGGGGAGTTGAAGTGCTGAGCCACCGGGAGGTCAGGTAGGTTATTGCGGACTGAGCGGAGGTGTTCGGCGAAACGATCGCCGAACCTACGCTTGGTCTCACCGATGTAAATCAGCTGACATCTAGAGCAGCGGATGCAGTAGATGAGGTTGGAGGAGATACAGGTGAACCTTTGTCGCACCTGGAACGACTGCTTGGGACCTTGAATGGAGTCGAGGGGGGAGGTGAAGGGACAGGTGTTGCATTTCTTGCGGTTGCAACGGAAAGTGCCCGGGGAGGGGGTGGTGCGGGAGGGAAGGGAAGAATTGACGAGGGAGTTGCGGAGGGAGCGGTCTTTGCGGAAGGCAGACATGGGGGAGATGGGAAGATGTGGCGAGTGGTGGGGTCACGTTGGAGGTGGCGGAAATTGCGGAGGATTATGTGTTGTATTTGCCGGCTGGTGGGGTGAAAGGTGAGGACCAGTGGGACTCTGCCCTTGTTGCGTGTGCGGGGATGGGGAGAGAGAGAGCAGTGTTACGGGGTATGGATGAGACCCTGGTGTGAGCCTCATCTATGGTGGCGGAGGGGAATCCCCGTTCCCTGAAGAACGAGGACATTTCCGATGCCCTGGTATGAAATGTCTCATCCTGGGAACAGATGCGGCGTAGGTGGAGGAATTGGGAGATGGGGATGGAGTCTTTACAGGGGGCAGGGTGGGAAGACGTGTAGTCCAGATAGCCATGTGAGTCAGTGGGTTTGTAATGTATGTCGGTCAGGAGTCTGTCCCCTGCGATGGAGATGGTGAGGTCAAGGAATGGTAGGGAAGTGTCGGAAATCGTCCAGGTGTATTGGAGTGCCGGATGGAAGTTGGTGGTGAAGTGGATGAAGTCAGTCAGTTGTGTGTGGGTGCAGGAGGTGGCACCAAAGCAGTCGTCAATGTAACGGAGGTAGAGGTCGGGGATGGGGCCCTGGTACGTCTAGAACAAGGATTGTTCAAAGTGCCCGACAAAGAGGCAGGCGTAGCTGGGGCCCATGCGTGTGCCCATAGCTACGCCTTGTGTTTGGAGGAAATGGGAGGAGTCAAATGTAAAGTTATTGAGGGTGAGGACCAACTCCGCTAAGCGGAGGAGAGTGTCAGTGGCTGGGTATAGGTTGCTCCTCTGGTCGAGGAAGAACCGGAGGGCTCTGAGGCCATCCTGGTGGGGGATGGAGGTGTAGAGTGACCGGACATCCATGGTGAAGATGAGGGGGTGAGGGCCCAGAGAGTGGAATGCGTAGAGGCGGCGGAGAGTGTCTGAGGTGTCTAGAACATAGGTGGGGAGGGATTTGACCAAGGGGGATAGGATGGAGTCAAGATATGTGGAGATGAGTTCGGTGGGGCACGAACACGCAGAGACAATGGGGCTGCCGGGAGAGCCGGGTTTGTGGATTTTGGGGAGAAGGTAAAAACGGGCCGTGCGGGGCTGGGGAACGATGAGGTTGGAGGCTTGGTCAGGTAGGGCGTGAGAATTGATGAAGTCGGTGATGGTGCTAGAAATGGTGGCCTGGTGCTCGTCAGTGGGGTCATGGTCCAAGGGTAAGTAGGAGGAGGTGTCCGAGAGTTGGCGCGTGGCCTCAGCTTTGTAGAGATCGGCGCGCCAGACTACCACGGCACCTCCCTTGTCGGCTGGTTTGATGACCTAGTCTGGGTTTTTGCGGAGTGATTCGATGGCAGTGCGTTCAGAGGGGGAAAGATTGGAGTGAGACAGGGGAGTGGAGAAGTTGAGGCGGTTGACGTCGCGGCGGCAGTTCTGAATGAAGAGTTCCAGAGCCGGGACTTTATGAGGGGGGTTCCACGAGGAGGGGGTGCGTTAGAGACGGGAAAAAGGTCATCATTAGGGGGCGAGGACTCCTTCCCATGGAAGTGCGCTGTGAGGCGGAGACGACGGTAGAAGCGCTCCAAGTCATGGTGGGCGCGGAACTCATTGAGATGGGGACGGAGGGGGACAAAGGTGAGACCTCTACTCCACAACAATGTTACCATGATAGCAGTGAAATAAATGCATTCATCTTCAGGGAAATTTAGATCTATAACGATCAGAACCCCCAGGCTCTCCACCCTCCCTTCACATTCTTCCTAACAAAATGATCAATTTCATTGATGTACAGAAGGATCTTGGGGTCCAAGTTCATAACTCCCTGGAAGTGGCAATACAAGGAGATAGAGTAAAGAAGGCATATGGTGTACCTGTTTACATAGGTCGATGGAGGTTAACAGCCTATTCACCAGCCTGAGTATTTACATTTCACTACAAGCAACTTGTGGCTGCTCTGCACGTTCCATCTATAAACGTTGCTGCAGCAAACTCAACAAACTTCAATGGCAGCTCCAAGACCATGACTTCTTCCACAGAGAAGGGCAACAGATACATGGGAATGCCAACGCACAAGCACTCCTCTAACTTGTAAAATCCTAATTTAGAAATATGCTGTTGTTCCTTTATCAATGCTGGATTAAAATAATGGAACTCTTTGCATTGTGACTTTGTGGGAGAGACTTTACCAGAGGACTGGCAAATTTCATGAGGACTATCACCTTCAATGCTAACCTTGTCAGCTATGTCCACGTCAATGGCTGAACAATAAGAAAATTAGATATGCTGTGAAAAGTGCAGCCATTTTCATATCCTAAATGCTGTTTTGCTGGTAATTTTCCTGGAACATTTAAAAAAATGCACCAGTCAACTTGCCTTCTGTCTCTGGATCAGATTGGTTTACAACAGCAAAGAGCAAAGGACCGTCACCATCCTTTTTGAGGTAGCCAATCTGAAATAAAATACAACTGCGAGTTAGATCAAATACGCTGACTACAGTTATAGCCAGAAAGAATTTTTACATCAAACTAAAGCCATCAGTCCATTCAGTAATCAAAATTCTCATGAAACAAGGTGCTTTGTCTCAAAAATAACATTGCTGGTAGCCTGCAGCCAAAGGGATCGACCTGGATTCTCAAGTTTTTGAATAAAATATATCAAAGAACTCTAATATAGTTACATTTTCCAAAAAAAAAGTTAAAAATCTAATACAAATCGTTTATACAATGTTTTGAGTTAACAGCCTTACTCATTAGAAACAGCCTTACTCATTAGAAACAATCATATCTGAAGACATCGACTCCTCTCCCTATTGCTCTCCGGACCCACCAACATACTACAGCTGCAATTATTTTTTGTGTAGCTCTGCAGGATCAACCAATCTTCATCCCATTGCTGGCCCACAAGGCAAAACATACTGCGAGTGGTAACTCCGACTAGGGTTATGAGATGAGATGAGAAGAACTTTTTTCACACAGAGAGTGGTGAATCTCTGGAACTCCCTGCCAGTGGGTAGTCGAGGCCAGTTCATTGGCTATATTTAAGAGGGAGTTAGATGTGGCCCTTGTGGCTAAGGGGATCAGAGGGTATGGAGAGAAGGCAGGTACGGGATACTGAGTTGGATGATCAGCCATGATCATATTGAATGGCGGTGCAGGCTCGAAGGGCCGAATGGCCTACTCCTGCACCTAATTTCTATGTTTCTATGTATCCTATGGTACTGTTTTCAGAAAGCCTTGATGGCCATTTCATAGCTTATTTCTGTCAGAGGCCTTTAAAACTGTTTTTTTTTAAAACAGGTCTCATAGTCATAAACACATTAAAATGAATATTTACCTAAAAATACCCTTAACTATTAGAACTTAATTAAAATAAAAGAATAATACACAAATAACAAACTTTAAAATCCAAGTTTGAGACTCAAAAGAAATGCGTAGTGCTCTATATGTCAATTATACGGCCCTCCGTTTAGGATAGAATAGGAGGCCAAATGTGGTGGCATCTAAATTGTCTCCAATCAACATCCCAACCATTTTTAAAATTTTAGCCGTTAAAAATATGCATACACAGAAGTCAGATTCGACCTTCTTGACGAGCCCTCAGCATGATCCCACCACCGGTCATATCTTCCCATCTCCCATCTTCTGCAGAGACCACACCCTCCGCTACTCCTTGCTTCACTCATCCTATCCCAGCCAAACCACCCCCTGCCAAAGTATTTTCACAGTAACCACAGGAGATGTAACACCTGTCATATACTTTCTCCCTCACATTCATCCAGTGGCCCCAACAATCCTTCAAGGTGAGACAGAGGATCGCGTACAATTCCTCTCATCTAGACAAGGCGACAGTTTCGCTCAACACTTGGGCTTGGCCCGGCAAGACCTGCTGGATCTCACGGTCACTAACCGTTTTAACTCCCCATTCCCATACTGACCTTTCTGTCCTGGGTCTCCTCCTTTGCCAAGGAGAGGCCACATGAAAACTGGAGGAACAGCATGACATATTCTGCTTCGGTATACAACCGAATAGCATGAACATTGAACTCTCTAATTTTAGGTAATAGACCTACAAATAACCACCCTCTCTGACCCACCCGTGTTCTACCTGGATTCACACAAATTTCGCCTCTTCTCCCTCCCCTGCACCCTTCCACCTATATGCCTTCCTCTGGCTGCACAATTCGCACCTCTTCCTTATCTCACTTTTTGCCTTTTCCACTCTAATCTTTGTCCAGACAGCCACCTGGCTATCAACCCCTCCCCCCCCCCCCCCCCCCCACCTCACCTATATCCACCTATCATTTGCCAGGCTTTGTCCTGGCCATGATATCTCACAGCTTTTCCCCCCTGCCATAAACAGTCTGAAGAAGGGCCCCGACCACAAACTTCACCCATCTATGTTCTCCAGAGATGCTGCCTGACCAGCTAAGTTACTCCAGTACTTTGTCTCTTTCGTTATGAACATTTTTTTGACACCATCCATGCTCTATGGAGGCGAGTGCATTTCAGCTCATTTCATTGGTCCATGCATGGACAATTTATTAATCAATGTAAACCTCAAAACAGTTTGAAACAGAAAATAAGGATTGCATTACCAACAATGGAATTAACTGTTATTACTGGTGACCTTACTGGCAACCATAAGTCATCAATTTAAATTCTTCAAAAGGGAGTGACAGGTTTGTGTCTCTGCAAGATATAAAATATTTAAAATTGGAAGTAGAGTCCACAGCAGCTTTTACAATAGAAGCAAATAGGGAAATGTTAACCTCTGCAGGGAAGAAAAGTTATGGGAAAGTCATCCTGAACTTTTGCATTGCAAATAGTTTCCATCTGCACTGTTTATGAATCACCAAACAAATAGAAACAACTCCAGGCAGAGGTCATAAAAATGGAGAATCAGATATGAGGACTCATCTACCATGCCCTTCACCCTTTTTCACCGTGTATTCTTACACATTATATCCTTTTGCAAACAGAAATATTAAAACACCTTGGAATTAGCAGCATTTCTGCTGATTCGATCTCGGGCTTCATCCGCTGCATGTTCCACCAACGCTAAGACATGTTCCTCAGCTGTGCTGTCCGTTGAACTGCATGCATTTCCTTCTGGCTCGTACAAGTAGCTGAAATATTACAAAAGTTAGATAACAGGAAGTGACCAATTGAATACATCAAGCTCTACTCATGCTATGCGACTATATATCCATAGAACACATATGTTCTATGAGGTCCGTGACAGAACCAAGATATTACAACTTTATTACAAGATTCAAAATGTAAATGCTAATTCCCACAAAGAATAATGTCTATTAATACGATTCACGGCTGCTCACTTGGACAGCCGTGCTGGTCCAGTGGGATGCAGCACAATGATGCGTTGCTGGGTTTGTGTTGCTCACCTTTGTCCAAAGTGATGAGCTGTGATACCTGGCCATCTGCATTCATCTGCTGCAGATGGTAAACACCGATCCCACTGACTCCATGCACCCAAGTATCAGGCAGTGATGTGGGATGAGGCCTCAGCAACATCGTTTTTAACCCCTACCTGGTAACATTCTGACAGCAAGAAACAAAGCCTGGGTAAGCATGTCACCTTCAGTCAAAGTCAGGACTGTAATTTCTAGTTTTTACATGTTTCTTTATATCCAAAGAAATGTAAAAATATTACCATTGATGTAAAGTGTTAAAAAAAAAAAAAAATCTTTCCCCTTTCAGTCTCTGCCAAACTGAATGGAAATCCCAACCATTCATCAGGTCTGACTGGTGTAGGAATAGAAAGAGGAATTCCTCAGCCTACCTCAGGTGGATCCCGTAATAGAGCAGAGTGACAGATAAATTGGTATCAATCATACGATAGTGACGTTTAAGAGGATTTTTGATAGGCACATGGATATGCAGGAAATGGATCAAGTGCAGGCAGTTTATATTGGCAATATGTTTGGCACAGACATTACAGGCCGAAGGGTCTGTTACAATGCTGTACTTTTCTATTTTCTATGTTCTATCACATAGTTTTGCTTTCAGAATAACCATATAACAATTACAGCACGGAAACAGGCCATCTCGACCCTTCTAGTCCGTGCCGAACACGTATTCTCCCCTAGTCCCATATACTTGCGCTCAGACCATAACCCTCCATTCCTTTCCCGTCCATATAACTATCCAATTTATTTTTAAATGATAAAAACGAACCTGCCTCCACCACCTTCACTGGAAGCTCATTCCACACAGCCACCACTCTCTGAGTAAAGAAGTTCCCCCTCATGTTACCCCTAAACTTCTGTCCCTTAATTCTCATGTCCACTTGTTTGAATCTTCCCTGATCTCAGTGGGAAAAGCTTATCCACGTCAACTCTGTCTATCCCTCTCATCATTTTAAAGACCTCTATCAAGTCCCCCCTTAACCTTCTGCGCTCCAAAGAATAAAGCCCTAACTTGTTCAACCTTTCTCTGTAACTTAGTTGCTGAAACCCAGGCAACATTCTAGTAAATCTCCTCTGTACTCTCTCTATTTTGTTGACATCCTTCCTATAATTAGGCGACCAAAATTGTACACCATACTCGAGAATTGGCCTCACCAATGCCTTGTACAATTTTAACATTACATTCCAACTTCTATACTCAATGCTCTGATATATAAAGGCCAGCACACCAAAAGCTTTCTTTACCACCCTATCTACATGAGATTCCACTTTCAGGGAACTGTGCACAGTTATTCCCAGATCCCTCTATTCACCTGCATTCTTCAATTCCCTACCATTTACCATGTACTTCCTATTTTGATTTGTCCTGCCAAGATGTAGCACCTCACACTTATCAGCATTAAACTCCATCTGCCATCTTTCAGCCCACTCTTCCAATTGGCATAAATCTCTCTGTAGACTTTGAAAATCTACTTCATTATCCACAACCCCACCTATCTTAGTCTCATCTGCATACTTACTAATCCAATTTACCACACCATCATCCAGATCATTGATGTACATGACAAACAACAGTGGACCCAACACAGATACAGGCAGAATTCTAACAATTACAGTGATTTTAATGACTGAAAGCTGCCAGAACCAATAGTTCATGAGAGAAGGGGTAGAAAAATGTAAGTGTTATTAGGTAGCGCTACAAAAAAAACATAAGGAAGAATTTCAAGAACACACACCATTAGAAACGTGAATCATTGCTTTTTTAAACATTGTTATTCATAAATAATCAGGTATCAAATTCTAGTCGGCTACTAGCATTGGAGATAGTGTTGAAGCAACAGAGTAAAATGGACCAATATATAAAATTACTGCTAACAATTCAATTGGCCCCAACATTGAAACCTTAGTGGCTCTTAGAAAATAATTTAAAAAAATCTTATTCATATTTCTAACAGGTATTTTTAAATGGGACATTATCGGGAAACTCTCTTTAAAAAATCGAATTTACAAAATTTTCAAGAGATGCTTTGAAAACATGCAGCAATTTCCAATTTAAATATAAATTACCTTATGACCTCTTTACTTTGCTTCTTGGATTTTTTGGTTGTTGCTTCGACAGGTACTATCATGACTTCTGCAACAGTTTCCTCTTGTGCTACATCTTCGTCGCCTAATAGTGCTGCCTGCTGAGAAAAATCGATCTCCTGCATGAATGTCATGCTGCGCTTCAAAGCTAACAGACGCTCCTGCAAGCAAAGAACATAGAAGGGCACGCTTTTTACTTCTCCCCAAGTGCTGGGGTGAACTGCATGCACATGCACAGCATTTAGTACTGGTTGGTCATGATGTGCACGAGGTTTAATGACTGACACTCTTGTCAATGAGAGTGATCATAGATGAGCATTGTTAGGGCAATGGCAGCGACATATAGTAAATGGATCACAACTATGGTGAGCCTTGACAAAGACATGACAGCTATCAACACAATAAGGCAAGACTACAAAGACACAATGGTGGAAACACATAATTAATGCTGGAAAAAAAAAATAGACAACATTAAAAAGCATTCCAACTCTCCGAAATGTGAAAAACCTAAACATTAAATAATGTATAGATACAATAAAAGCACTAATTTTAACTTACTTCAATTTTGTGTTGCAATAAAATGCATTTCAAGTATACTTTGTTCATATTTCTCCTCTTATATTTGTGATTCCTAGTAATACAAACTGTACGCGATTACACACTGGATTCCTCAAGCAGGTGATGGTTCATCACTTTAACCTAGATTAAGTGTACTTTGGAGGACAGAGGTGGAAATAACGTGAGGGGCAAATTATGTGCAAAGTCTATTCAAAGATAGACAATAGGCAATAGACAATAGGTGCAGGAATAGGCCATTAGGCCCTTCGAGCGTGCAGGAGTAGGCCATTCGGCAATTCAATATGATCATGGCTGATCATCCACAATCAGTACCCCGTTCCTGCCTTCTCGCCATGTCCCCTGACTGCACTATCTTTAAGAGCTCTATCTAGCTCTCTCTTGAAAGCATCCAGAGTGACCTCCACTGTCTTCTGAGGCAGAGAATTCCACAGATTCACAACTCTCTGAGTGAAAAAGTTTTTCCTCATCTCTGTTCTAAATGGCCTACCCCCTAATTCTCAAACTGTGGCCCCTGGTTCTGGATTCCTCCAACATCGGGAACATGTTTCCTACCTCAAGCTTGTCCAATCCCTTAATAATCTTATATGTTTCAATAAGATCCCCTCTCATCCTAAATTCCAGATTATACAAGCCAAGCCGCTCCATTCTATCAACATATGACAGTCCCACCATCCCGGGAATTAATCTTGTGAACCTACGCTGCACTCCCTCAATAGCAAGAATGTCCTTCCTCAAATTTGGAGACCAAAACTGCAAACAATATTCCAGGTGTCGTCTCACGAAGGTCCTGTACAACTGCAGAAAGACCTCTTTGCTCCTATGCTCAACACCTCTTGTTATGAAGGCCAACATGCCATTAGCTTTCTTCACTGCCTGCTGTACCTGCATGCTTACTTTCAGTGACGTATGAAACAGGACCCCCCAGATCCTGTTGTACTTCCCCTTTTCCCAACTTGACGCCATTCAGATAATAATCTGCATTCCTGTTTTTGCCACAAAAGGGGATAACCTCACATTTGTCCACATTAAACTGCACCTGCCATGCATCTGCCTACTCACCCAACTTGTCCAAATCACCCAGCATCCTCATAGCATCCTCCTCACACTTCACACTGCCACCCAACTTTGTGTCATCTGCAAATTTGCTAATGTCACTTTGAATCCCTTCATCCAAATCATTGATGTATATTGTAAATAGCTGCGGTCCCAACACCGAGCCTACCCCACAAGTCACTGCCTGCCATTCTGAAAAGGACACGTTAATCCCTACTCTTTGTTTCCTGTCTGCCAACCAATTCTCTATCCATGTCAGCACTCTACCCCCAATACCATGTGCCCTAATTTTGCCCACTAATCTCCTATGTGGGACCTTATCAAATGCTTTAGGAAAGTCCAGGTACACTACATCCACTCGCTCTCCCTTGTCCATTTTCCTAGTTACATCTTCAAAAAATTCCAGAAGATTAGCATGATTTCCCCTTCGTAAATCCGTGCTGACTCGGACCGATCCTGTTACTGCCGTCTAAATGGGCGGCTATTTCATCTTTTATAATTGACTCCAGCATCTTCCCCAACACCGATGTCAGGCTAACTGGTCTATAATTCCCTGTTTTCTCTCTCCCGCCTTTCTTAAAAAATGGGATAACATTAGCTACCCTCCAATCCACAGGAACTGATCCTGAGTCTATAGAACATTGGAAAATTATCACCAATGCATCCACGATTTCTAGAGCCACTTCCTTAAGTACCCTGGGATGCAGACCATCAGGCCCTGGGGATTTATCAGCCTTCAGTCCCATCAGTCTATCCAACACCATTTCCTGCCGAATGTGGATTTCCTTCAGTTCTTCCGTCACCCCAGATCCTCTGGCCACTACTATATCAGGAAGATTGTTTGTGTCCTCCTTAGTGAAGACAGATCCAAAGTACCTGGTCAACTCATCTGCCATTTCCTTGTTCCCCATAATAAATTCACCTTTTTCGGTCTTCAAGGATCCAACTTTGGTCTTAACTAATTCTTTCCTCTTCACATACCTAAAGAAGCTTTTACTATCCTACTTTATATTCTTCGTACCTCAACTTTTCTCCCCGTATTGTCTTTTTGATTATCTTCTGTTGTTCTTTAAAGAATACCCAATCCTCTTGCTTCCCACTCATCTTTGCTACGTTGTACTTCTTCGCTTTAATTTTTATACTGTCCCTGACGTCCCTTGTCAGCCACGGTCACCCCTTACTCCCCTTGAAATCTTTCTTCCTCCTAGGAATGAACTGATCCTGTACCTTCTGTTTTATTCCTAGAAATACCTGTCAATTTTGTTCCAGTCATCCCTGCCAGTGTATCTTTCCGGTCAACTTTGGCCAGCTCCTCCCTCATGGCCCCATAGTCCCCTTTCTTCAACTGCAACACTGACACCTCCGATCTATCCTTCTCCCTCTCCAATTGTAGATTAAGCCTGATCATGTTATGGTCACTACCTCCTAATGGCTCATTAACGGTCCTTTATCAAATCCGATTCCTTACATAACACTAAATCCAGAATTGCCTGCTCCCTGGTAGGCTCCAATACAAGCTGTTCTAAGAATCCATCACGAAGGCACTCTACAAAGTCCCTTTCTTGTGGTCCAGTACCAACCTGATTTTCCCAGTCTACCTGCATGTTGAAATCTCCCATAACAACCACAGCATTACTTTTGCTGCATGCCAATTTTAACTCCCGATTCAACTTGCACCCTATGTCCAGGCTACTGTTTGGAGGCATGGAGAATAGTCCCATTAGGGTCTTTTTACCCTTACAATTCCTTAGTTCTATACATTATGACTCCACATCTCGTGTTTCAATGTCACCCCTTGCAAGGGACTGAATTTCATTCCTCACCAACATAGCATCCCCACTCCCTCTGCACACCTGCCTGTCTTTTCGATAGGAGGTATACCCTTGAATATTCAGTTCCCAGCCCTCTTGCAGCCATGTCTCAGTAATTCCCATGATATACTTGCCAATTTGTAACTGAGCCTCAAGCTCGTCCACTTTATTCCTTAAACTTTGCGCATTCATATACAGCACTTTGACCTCCGTATTCACTTCCCCCCTCGCACCGCTCGCAATTGGCCCTGACCGTACTCTGTTGTTCCTTCTCGAGCTTTCCTTCCCATTAATTCGAGAATCTTTTGTAATTTTTCCTGTAGCCACTTTCCCTTCAACACTGTATGAAGGAACTGTTCCTTCAGACAATCCATTTTGAACTACCTATCAAGTGCAATTAGTGATGAACAAGCGACACAATTTTCTCGCAATACCTACAACCCCAAAAACAAACAGTTTGAAATCATCATCATAATGGGACCCATATTAGCAAGCAGCAAAATGAAACAATAGTTTATGTCAGCTTGACAGTAAAATATTACGTTGATCCCGCACAAAACATGCCATACATCAGATCAAGAAAATAAATCATCTTACTTTACTCATCATCTTAAATCCAGTGTGAAGCAACTTCTTTGCTGCTTTGTAGTACACTGTTTCAGGTCGGTTGTAAGTCATTGCATTATCACACATCAGCTTAAAATCACCCTTGGGGAACAAACAAAATCAAAATTATTTAAAATCATGGCTTATACCTTCCTGGGTTTTGCCTTTAGTTGTACACATTTAAGGGCAATCCCACAGACACGGAGGACTCAGTTACTGATCTCCAATGGCAAATTCCTCTCAAATCCAGAAGTGGCACAAGAACATACTGAAACTTTTCAAATAATCTGCTTTTGGATGTGTGGGCCCATTTGATTGAATAGAGGTGATACAATTTTAAATATGAAAGCCAAAAATCGGTTATGTGTATGTGTGCGCGTTCTCCCCGTGACCTGCGTGGCTTTCGCTGAGATCTTCGGTTTCCTCCCACATTCCAAAGCCAAGTATTTTTATGTTTTTCGATCTGAATTTTTGAGGCCCTATTACCCCTCAGGATTATGGTTCCATTCCAGCACATTGCGTGCTCCCCGTTACCTGCGTGGGTTTTCCCCGGGTGCTCTGATTTCCTCCCACACAAAGACGTACAGGTTTGTAGGTGAATTGGCTTGGTATAATTATAAATTGTCCCTAGTGTGTAGATGGTGCAAGTGTCCGGGGATCCCAGACCGGCACGGACTCGGTGAGCCGAAGGGCCTTTTTCCGCGCTGTATCTCCCAACTAAACTTTGCAGTCATGGGGGCACAGAGGTAGAGTTGCTGCCTTACAGCGAATGCAGCGCCGGAGACCCGGATTTGATCCAGACCACGGGTGCTGTCTGTACGGAGTTTGTACGTTCTCCCCGTGACCTGCGGATTTTCGCCAAGATCTTCGGTTTCCTCCCACACTCCAAAGACGAACAGGTTTGCAGGTTAATTGACTTGGTAAATGTAAAAAACAATTGTCCCTAATGGGTGTAGGATAGTGTTAATGTGCGGGTATCGCTGGTCGGCGCGGACCCGGTGGGCCGAAAGGTCTGTTTCCGTGTTGTATCTCTAAACTAAACTAAACAAAACATTGAACGTCTTGAATATCGTACAGCTGTTTGTCATAGCAAGGGGAAACTATTCCATCACATTTATATTACCTACATGCAATAAGTCAGGAATATTCCATCATATATAAATTACATAGGTAATATAAAGCCTTGAGAGCTCATGTACATGTTGCTGCAGCACCGACCTTTCCTCATAGAGAAGGCATGTCCACTTAATCTTTGTTAAAAATTACATATCCATTTCAAATATCATCCTTACTTCTGATCTTATAAACAGAAAACTATTGATAGAAACGTAGAACAATCGGTGCTTTCAGCCCTTCGAGCCAGCATCACCATTCAATATGATCATGGCTGATCATCTAAAATCAGTACCCAATTCTTGCTTTTCCCCCATATCCCTTGATTGCTTTAGATCTAAGAGCTAAATCTAACTCTCTTGAAAACATGCAGTGAATTGGCCTCCACTGCCTTCTGTGACAGAGAATTCCACAGATTCACAACTCTCTGCGTGAAGAAGTTTTTCCTCATCTCAGTCCTAAATGGCCTACCCCTTATTCCTAAACTGTGACCCCCTGCTTCTGGACTGCCCCAACATCAAGAACATTTTTCCTGCATCTTGCCTGTCTAATCTCTTAAGAATTTTATATGTTTCTACAAGATCCCATCTCATCCTTCTAAATTCCAGTGAATACAAGCCGTCGACCCATTCTTTCATCATATGTCAGTCCCGCCATCCCGGGAATTAACCTGGTGAACCTACGCTGCACTCCCTCAATAGCAATAATGTCCTTCCTCAAATTAGGAGACCAAAATTGCACACAATACTCCGGGTGCTGTCTCACCAGGGCCCTGCACAACTGCAGTAGGACCTCCTTGTTCCTAAACTCAAATCCTCTCGTAATGAAGGCCAACTTGCCATTCGCTTTTTTCACTGCCTGCTGTACCAGTATGCCTAATTTCAGTGACTGATGTATAAGCACACCCAGGTCTCGTTGTGCTTTAATTCTGTATTCTAATCTCTTGTGTGGGACCTTGTCAAAGGCTTTTTGAAAGTCCAGATACACCATATCCACTGGTTCTCCCTTATCCATTTTGCTTGTTACATCCTCAATGTTAATCTCACCTTGAATTCTGTAATGGAGTTGTATTCATTTGCTAGAATTTTATCCTTCATGGTGCTGAAATCCATCGGATGTTTTATGATCATAGAATAACCAGGTGCAATACTATCCGTAACAGGGAATGCAAAAAATCCATGAGGATCTTTCCTAAAAATAAAATTCAGAGATTATATCATTAGTTTCAGTTATTTTTCTTCCCTCATCTACAAATAGTTCCAAAGACCGCACCGTATAAAAATTGGAAACTTAAAGGAAACTTGCAGAAACTAGGAACCACACATGCCAATTTACAAAAAAGATACAAAGTGCTGCAGTAACTCAGCGGGTCAGGCAGCATCTCTGGAGAACATGGATAGGTGACATTTCAGATCGGAACCCTTCTTTAGGAAGGAAAATTGTTTGTTACTTCATGTATAGTCAAACCACATGGATCTTTGATCTCTGCTGAGTTAGCAGATCTCACTCAGCCCTAGCAGGGTTTGGCTCCATAGTTTACAAAATAATCGACAATAAACGTTAACCAGGATTCACTACCTCTAGGAAAGAATTTCTCAATTTTCTGTGTGTCACTAAACACAAGGGAAATTATATTTTACAATGCATTCATGCTGGATTGAATGGAATATAGTTTTCTGTTTGCAATGTTTAGTAGATGTAACCAAATTCGCCAGACTGCAATACAGAATATCAAAATTACAAGTATGACTATAACTGTAAGTTTGAAAATAGAAATATTTTTGGCTGTAACGCAATGGAAACATTTCTCATGCTCATGGTTTAGGTTTATACAAGAAGAAAGTTTGCTTGTGAGCCATATGACAATTCTTTGCATCAAGGGTTGCTTCTTAACACGAGGCATGTTATTTTCTCCTTGTGCTGTTATTCTTGACCTCAGGAAGAGAAAGTTGAAACTATTGGGTTGAGGTCTGGGAAAGGAAAGAGGTAGGAGGTACATGTGCAATAGAAATTTAATATATCAGCTACTGCAGTACCTTGAAATTCCAGTAAATGACACTACAATTAATACAATTGGATTGGAATGGATGTCTCCTACATTCTGGAAAAATCCTTTGAAGACATTGAGCATAAAAGGTTAATAAAGGCTAGTTGCAGAGCTGCCAAGTTTTGTCAGAGCATTTCAGTATTCCAGTACCTGAAAATCAGTATTTTGCTAGGAAATCAGTATTTTTACGCAGTGCCATTTTGCTGAACAAAATGTTTTTTTTTAATGTGCAGTCATACCCATGTAAGAGTACAAGAATGCATAACTTTGCTACCAATTGACATGTCTTCTACACACCTTATTTGGCAGTGCATTCATTGCCATCTTTTTGTATACTGCTGTTTGAACGGCTGCTTCCTGCTTTTAGCACCAGATGATGATGAAGTGGAAGCCATTTTGGAAGCTTCCATCTCCCTCGCTCTCTCTCTCTCCCTCCTTCCTCTCTTTCCCTCCCTCCCTCCCTCTCTCCCTCCCCCTTTCCCTCTCCTTTCCTTTTTTCTCCCTCCCTCTCATTCCCTCCCTCCCTCTCTCCTTCACCCTCCCCGAACAGTCTGTGACCCATAGCGCTGTGGCCATAGCGCTATGTGTAAAGCCCAGAGAGCTATGTGTAAAGGCAATAGCGCTCCAGCTGGTGGTGCTATAATTGGAACCCATAGCGCTGTTCGTTTAAATTCCCACGCGTTAAACTGACAGCGCTGTTTAAACCTGGAGTGGGACAGGCAGATCAAAGCTTACAAAAATAATCATCCAGATCTTGAAATTTAAAATACTAATAGATTTAATCTGCTATAATTTTTAGAGGTACAGTAGGCCTTTTATATCCTTGTATTTTTTAAGTAGCAAGATGAAACAGGAAGTCGGGCCGATTTAAAAAAAAATCGCATTTCTGTACAAAATAGGGAAAATCCTTACTGCTAGGCAGCTCTGTAGTTGCCTCAGAGGGAGGGGAAGCAAAAAACATTTTGGGAACTGGTGCACTGCGCTTAATCTTGAAAACCCATCTATCATTCTAACCAATTAAACGCATATATAGTTGAAAGTGCTGTAAAAGTGCAAGTTGTTTATTTACTATTATATTCATGGTAAAATTTATTATATTACATGATAGTCAGTTACGATTTTGGTGTACGTACCTTTGTAACTGGCGTAAAAAATGTTCCAATAATTGCTGCAGAGGTGTATTCTCACTTTCAGCTTTGAATGCAAACAGATGTTTCATTAATGTTGAAAACTGATAACACATTGCTAATCAGCATTGCTTTACATAAATCACCACACTTTAAAAAGTATAACGCTACATGAAGTTATTTTGCCCTGGAAGATGCTATATACATAAAAAGCAATGGCACAGAACTTCA
Source organism: Amblyraja radiata (assembly GCF_010909765.2). Classification (NCBI taxonomy): domain Eukaryota; kingdom Metazoa; phylum Chordata; class Chondrichthyes; order Rajiformes; family Rajidae; genus Amblyraja; species Amblyraja radiata. Next base: position 143,397,753 of record NC_045957.1, read on the forward strand.
AGTGTAACATGCTGGCAATATTTCAGTGGTCCAAAAGTATTTTGTCCAATTGCAAGTTTAGGTGTTTAGAAATTAAACACATGTAAATTACTCAGTTATCTGACTGATGGACAAAATTATTCAGAAAATAATTTAAATAGATTAATAATTGAGGTTTCTTCAGTGCCAGATTAATTTTCAAACAAACGTACTTTATTCTTGCCCTCTGCAAAGTCAGTGAGATAACACGTCAAAGTTGTTGCAAAACATTTGTGCATAATTCATAACAGATTTCAGAGACTGAAGAAATTAATACTTTGAGGGTGATTTGTATTTTTGTTTAAGATAAACATCTTAAATTGGGGTTCTCTTTTCCAGTACTAATGAAATGGATCATTTGTGTTCACGTCTCATAATTATTAGTACACTCAGGCAAACCAAATTCAAACAAAGAAACACCTACCTTGTTCTTTAGTTCTACACGACCGGACAGGTCGATCTGTTGGGGGCTCAACTTCAATCCTTTTGCCAGGGTCAAACTCGTCAGCATCAGCTTCACTATCTAAGTGCTCTTTTTCACGTTTTCGCTTCTTCTCTTCCTGTTATAAAGCAACAAATGTCAGCCAGTGGATAAATCCATCACATTTCCATTAACTGCCTTCATCAATGTGCACAATAAGTGAATGGAGTAACTTCAAAAATCAATGGCAAAAAGAGTACTTTTAAGGGCCAGTCCCACTCAGGCGATAGCGGGACGGCGAAAAAACGGCTTTCTGGACCCACCCCACGACAATGTCTATGACAAGCTACCACCTAGTCGAAGTCAAGCTACGTTAACCGGCGACACAATTCCTCACGACTTGGGACGTCCACCTACGACAGCCGGAGTCAACTTACGTCCACACCGCGACATGATTCGACAAGCTACGACCCTGTCGGCGACAACTGAAGACATTCAGCCGCCGGTACCTGTCGCCGGTTGATGTAGGTTGTCGCCAATGGAATTCACCGAAGTCAGCACCCGGCGAAAACCAACATCACCTGGCGTCAACCTACGTCAATGTACGACAGGAGAAGACAGGCAACGTCAAGCCCGCTGTCACCGAAAGGTTTTGAAATTTCAAAATCCAGTGGTGACAAGAAAAAAGTGACGACGCTTTATGTATATTACACAAAATAAAGAGAATAAAGCAACCAGGGGCGGATCTACAATGAAACTAATGAAGCTTAAGCTTCAGGGCTCCTAATCCCGGAGGGGCCCCAGAAGCGACTTTAGTCCAGATAGTCTTCCGATTTAAATTGTAATTCCGATTTTTTTTGATTTCCGAGAAATGAATTTGACTTTTCACTTCGACTAAACCCCTCGCCTCAACTAAACTTCACCTCACACTTAAACTTCAACTCACTAAACCTCACCTCGACTAAACCTCCCACCCCACACCTAATCCCCTGCGGGGAGGGGCTGCGGCCGTCGCGGGCGGGGCTCGGGCTCGATGTCAACGTCAGCGCGCGTGCGCCCCTCCCTTCCCACCAGCTCTCTCGGGCAATGCGCCTGCGCAGTTCTCGGCCCCACCCCCGTGGTTGGAGCCTTTCCGCTCACGATTAGTCGAGGCGGTGATTAGGTCTGAGGTGGGAGTTTAGTTAAATTGAGGTGGGGCTAAGATGTGAGGTTTATTTGAGGGGCGAGGTTTGGTGAGGTACGGTTTAGTCGAGACGCGGTTTAGGTGTGAGGAGAAGTTTGGTAGTGAGGTATCAATAGACAATAGGTGCAGGAGTAGGCCATTTGGCCCTTCGAGCCAGCACCGCCATTCAATGTGATCATGGCTGATCATCCCCAATCAGTACCCTGTTCCTGCCTTCTCCCCATATCCCCTGACTCCGCTATTTTTAAGAGCCCTATCTATAGGTATGTTGCAAAGCCTACCTGAAGCGTCTTTGAAAATCTGCCGGTGCGGGTGTGCGCGATTTTGGCGCCGTTTAGAGGGGGCGGGTTTAAAACGCGATTTTCTCTAGGCTGTTCAAATCGAAAATGTTCAGCCTAGTTAATTATTAACGAAAAATCGCTGGAAGACCCCGTCGCAAAAGCTATTATTAGGTTTAAAGGCCTTGAATAATAGTTATAGTAGTTTAAAAATCAATCTCTAAACCCGCGCCCGACAGCAACCGCAGGGTCTCATAAAGCAAACCACAGAAGTTAGACTGTATATTTTTACATTAAAAAGGGCTTCTAAAGATCCCTTTATACTAAGTTTATATTGCGAGTAGCTCAATTTGGGCCCATTATATCGCGCAGTATTTTTCTGGGCATTTGGGGCACAAATCTACCGCAATGTGAACGTTCTAAACCAGCGCGTTCCACAGGGACCCACTGGAAAGCTGATTTAAATGGGCATTATTTACAGCAATTAAACACTAAATTCCTTCCATTTGGTCTATAAATTAATGTAAATGAGATTTAAAAATCATGTTTTATTGTGAATTATTTGTGAATATTATTTGGACATTTAGGCTATTTAAAAATGTTAATCATTTATTAAGAAATGGATAGATGTTTAGATCTAGTAATTGAAGTCTGAAATTAGCTACAATTAGGTAACTAACTAATTATATGCTTTAATTTCAGGTCATCCAAGTAAGATTATTTTATATTTGTTTCAGAATGCTTCAATCTATGATAACTGAAAATTTCATTCAGTTCTCTTAATTTTTAAGAAAGTTATGGGCTTTTGACTGTTCACGATCACAACTTTTTTGTTATGCCCATAGAAAATCAATAGGGAACAAGATGCTCATTTCCGAGTATGAAAATGGCCATAACTTTTTAAATACTTGAGATATGAAAGTGAATTAGGTGTCAAATTAAACTTATTTTTATGCTTTATCTGATGGGATAAATTACAGACTTGATTTTTAAAATCTCAAAATTTTGTAACATTGCTACTATCTAGCTCTCTCTTGAAAGCATCGTCAAGGCGAGGGGTTTAGTGAGGCGGAGGGTTTAGTCAAGGTGTAGGTGTGTAGGTGAAGGGATACGAAGTTTCCTTACGTTCCTGTCTCACTTTTCTTAGAAGAATCCTTTTATCCCAGGAATTAGTCTGGTGAAATCTCTGTGGACTGCCTCCAATGCTACTATATTCTTTTTTTAGGTAAGGGGAACATGTTGGATCTGCCTGCGAACATTTTGTGATGCATGCACGAGGTACCTAGATCCCTCTGAACTTCATAAATATGCAATCTTTCTCTATTTAGATAATAATCTGTCTTTTGATTCTTCTTATTGAACTGTATGACCTCAGACTTCCCCACATAAATGCCAGCCAGCCTTGATCAAACATTTGCCATCTTACCTTTCTTCTTCTACGCTCTTCGTCTGAAATATGTTTTTCTTTCTCAGACTTCTTTTTCTTCTTCTTTTTCTTGTCTTTATGCCGTTCCCGCTCATGATCAGATCGGTCATCATAATAACTGGAATCATGGCCAGAGCCAGAAAGCTCAGTACTTCACTTCCTCCCACTTTCAGCACTAACTTAAGTGGCTTTTCAGAGGGCTTATCAATAAAACCTAAAATGAACAGACATACAATGATTAAAAGATATACAACATTTGTACGAGCATTTTCACTAAAGAGAGGAAGCACAAACTGCAGCTAGTTTCAAGGATCAAAGATCAAACATAACAATTCCGAATTTCAAGCTTGATTTTTTTCTTCTTTTACTTTTTAATTTCCTCTTGGTGAGTCATTAGTGGCCATGTTGAAGGATGTTTACGTTTACATGATTGGAAGGCAATATAAATCTCAATATCTTTGGAGGGAAATATTGAATTTGAAACATGGCAAAATTAATGCAAGTTAAATGACGAGAATTAATAAAATAATGGCACAAAAGGCAATATGTTCCAAAACCAAAACAGGTTTGCAAAATGGATGAAAATATTATAAATGCTTTACCAATAATCACTTAATTTCTTTTACACTGCTCAGTATTTTTAGCATTCTGTTTTTATTTCAGATTGCCAGTAGTTGCGATTTTTAATAGAAAAGTGTGCACAACAATTGGTCTGCTCAAAAAAAGTGATATTGGGATTTACAGAACTATACATGCTAGATAAAAAAATATTTTTAGAAAAGTGGACAGCAGAATACCTACAGATGTCATTTAAAAATAAATTGGATAGTTATATGGATGGGAAAGGAATGGAGGGTTATGGTCTGAGCGCAGGTATATGGGACTAGGGGAGATTATGTGTTCGGCACGGACTAGAAGGGTCGAGATGGCCTGTTTCCGTGCTGTAATTGTTATATGGTTATATGTTATTTATCAGGATTTACAGAAAATGTACAATAAAAAGACAGTTATCTGAACTTATGGAATTCCCTGCCACAGAGGGCAGTGGAGGACAAGTCACTGGATGGATTTAAGAGAGAGTTAGATAGAGCTCTAGGTGGAATCAAGGGATATGGGGAGAAGGCAGGCACGGGTTATTGATGGGGGACGATCAGCCATGATCACAATGAATGGAGGTGCTGGCTCGAAGGGCCGAATGGCCTCCTCCTGCACCTATTTTCTGTGTTTCTATGAACCTGACGCATAGAACTGAAGGCAAACTATTCACCTGGCTTGGAGATTGGCTGTAATAGGGACCAAAGAACAAAGACAAATTGCCAAAGTGGAGAACTGTGTTCGAGCTTGTCTAAATACATTATTTATAAACTATTTTGATGAAGGAATAGAAGGCCAAGTTTCAAAGTTTGTCAATAGCACAAAGAAAGGCATGCTTATGAGTAGTGTGGACAGATGATGCAACTGATTTTCATTTGTCACAGTTTTGACCAATGTAAACAAACAAGGTCATCAACTTTAAACCTAGAGAACTCAGAACTCTAAAAGTGAAAATCTACAAAATTATGCGGGCTCAAAGATAGCTGCAGATGCAGAAATTAATCAGGAGCAAACAATTGCTGGCCTTTTATCCAAAGGGCAGGAATACATGGAGGTGGCAAAACACTGGCTTTCATTGTGCCCGAAATACTGACAGTAGTTCTGGACAAGCACATTAGGCCATGATGATAGTGTGGCATGGAGCTATCAGAATGTTACTGGACCACAAAGATTAAAAATGAGGACAATTTGCACGAAAAGGAGAAGCATTTTAAAGATATGAAGTGGATTGATTTGCAATTAATTATTTCTATTAGTCAAAAGTAGGGAACATAATTAAAAAATGTGTCACATTTTTCTGGAAATGACAGTTGACAGTAAGTCAATCACCAATTTAAAATCTGGAATTCATACATTTTAGATATCAGGAGATATAAAATAGCATGGAGTTACACAGAGCAGGCACTCTCAAAAAACAAGAGAACAGGCTAGGACACAAAGTGCTGGAATAACTCAGCAGGTCAGGCAGTTTCTCTGGAAACCATGGACAGGCGACGATCCTTCTTCAGAGAAAAGGCTCACAAGCTCAATAGCCTATTCCTGACAGGTTCCAAAACGTCTGATCCATGTAAGAGCGCAGTGAAACAAGATGCACTTCTGACATTTTGCCACTCCACATCAATGGACAGAACGCAAATCAGTGTCCTCAACTGCGGATGATTTGTGTGTTTAGCACAGGATCTGTCTAACATAAAAATATTTTCAATATCAACTATAATCAATGCAGGGGAGCAGTCTTTCTCCAATCCTTTCCATCCTAATTTTTGTTTAGGTTGAAACTTTTTCTTGATTTTCCATTATTTCACCCAAATTGCAATGCTGCTCAGAAATTACTTTCCAGTAAAAAGCAAACTTGAGTGTGCCTTACTTTTGCTTCAAATCTTCAAAAGTTCACAAACTGTTATACAAGTTTTTGACCATACACCTCATGTTTCCACAATATTGTTTCAGTGTTTTCAAAAATCATTCAATCCAACACAACTAAAACGCAAAACATATTAAGACATATACAAGACAATCAGTGATAAATCCAATAATGAATATGCGATGAACCAACAAAGCAAGAAAACGTCAATCACACCTGCTCTGTGTTCTGTAAACCACTCTCACTCTCCCCATCAAGGGACTGGGAAAGGTGGGACAGGAATCAAAATATTTTTAGATGAGTTCTGTGGGGCAGGAGCAGGCAGAAACAATGGGTCTGCCAATGGTAAATAAATAGAAGCGGGCAGTGGGGGGGTCCAGGAAAGATAAGGTTAGAGGGCGTGGCGATCATCAGAGATAATGAGATCGGAACCAGTCTGGGAGATAATGGCCTGGTATTTGTCTGCGGGACAGAGAGAATAAGGGATGGCATCCTTGCAAGAAACACGGTGGGAGGAGGTGTATTCAAGGTAGCTGTGGGAGTCAATGGATTTGCAGTAAACATCTGTCATTAGTCTGCCCCCTGTGATGAAGAGAGAGATCCACAAACCAGACAGCCCTGGCAGACTTGTACTTTCTGCCTGCTCCTGCCCTACCAAATATATCTCCAAATACCTTGGTTATAAAGTCATGTGATAGGAGTAGAATTAGGCTATTCGGCCCATCAAGTCTACTCCGTCATTCAATCACGGCTGATCTATCTCTCCCTCTCGATCTGCTCTTCCCCAGACAGAACAAGGATAGTTAATGTGCTGGAAGGAACTGCAGATGCAGGTCTACACCAAAGATAGACACAAAAGCTGGAGTAACTAATCTGATTTTGATAAAATTGACATATTTTCTAAATTGATAAACCAGTGGAAAATAAAATAGATGTGATTTTTGCTAGTGTGGACTGTCACAATGGTTCATCGTTTTGTGGTTCTGTGAATTGAGGAGAAACATTGTTTCATTCTGCTATAATTAATGGTTGAGGATGCTTTTAAAAGGATGAGGTGAAAGAGGAAGATTCCTATTTGGGAACCAGGGAAATATACATGTTTGCGTGAAATGACTTCTTCCTGCATTACAGGTTAATTCCTGGGATGACAGGTCTGTCATATGTTGATAGAATGGAGTGGCTGGGCTTGTGTTCTCTGAAATTAGAAGGATGAGAGGGATTCTTATTGAGACATATAAGATTATTAAGGGTCTGGACACGCTAGAGGCAGGAAACATGTTCCCGATGTTGGGAGAGTCCAGAACAGTTTAAGAATAAGGGGTAAGACATTTAGAACGGAGATGAGGAAAATCCTTTTCACACAGAGGTTGTGAATCTGTGGAATTCTCTGCCACAGAAGGCAGTGAGGCCAATTCTCTGGATGCCTTCAAGAGAGAGTTAGCTCAGCTCACGGAGTCAGGGGATATGGTGAGAAGGCAGGAACGGGGTATTGATTGTGGATGATCAGCCATGATCATATTGTATGGCGGTGCTGGCTCGAAGGGCCGAATGGCCTACTCCTGCACCTATTGTCTCTTGTCAAATACCCTGAACAACTATTTCTTAGTGTAAAAGGACACAAAGTGCTGGAGTAATTCAGTGAGTCAGGCAGCATCTCTGAGAAACATGGATAGGCGACGTTTCGGATCTTCAGACTTCTTTGTATAAATGGACAATTACAGAATATCGGTGTAAACGGTCAACAGAATCTGATGCAAAGTAAAAGTAAAGAATCCTGCACAAACAAGTGAGGAGTGATCTGTTATGGTCTGGGCTGCTGCAGGCTCACTGACACAGACACTGACCAACACGCTCAGCCAGCCCTTCCTCCAATCGCCAGTCCAGATCATCTCAGGGCAGATTATCTGACTGGGAGGCTGACCATCCCAAATCTTCCCAGAAAAGTCGCCCATCACGCAGGCTGCCCACTGAATGGCGGATGGTGCAAGGAGCTGGCCACACTTAGTTGCCTGATAACAGCAACTGAACCATCCTAACCACAACTAGAGAGCAGTCCTGAACGACAATCTATCTCATTGAATTGTGGATGCAGCCCAGACCATCACACAAACCAACCTCTCTTCCACTGCTGTGTAGGAAAGAACAGCAGATGCTGGTTTAACTCGAAGATAAACACAAAACGCTGGAGTAATGACCCATTCCTTCTCTCCAGAGATGCTGCCTGTCCAGCTGAGTTACTCCAGCATTTTGTGTTCATCTCCATTCAATTGACTCCATTTATACCTATCGCTGCCTCTGCAAGGTCAGAAGCACGATCAAAAACCCTGGTGATTCCCTCTTCTCCCCTCTCCCGTCGGGCAAAAAAGGTATTGAAGTGTGAAAAATGCACATCTCCAGTTTTTAGGGACAGTTTCTTCCCAGCTGTTATCAGGCAACTGAACCATCCTACCTCAACCAGAGAGCAGTGGTGGTGAATCACAGAGAGTGGTGAATCTCTGGAATTCTCTGCCACAGAAGGTAGTTGAGGCCACAGTTCATTGGCTATATTTAAGAGGGAGTTAGATGTGGCCCTTGTGGCTAAAGGGATCAGGGGGTATGGAGAGAAGGCAGGTACAGGATACTGAGTTGGATGATCAGCCATGATCATATTGAATGGCGGTGCAGGCTCGAAGGGCCGAATGGTTCTTGGTTACTTGGTCCTCCAAAATATTCCAACTGGAATTTAAACTGGAGGTGGTGAAGGGAGGGATTAAGCCAGAAAGTGTTATTGGGAAGAAAGTGCTACTTTAAATTTAGTTGCATCTGGTTGGGTAGCTATAGTTGGGTGGAGATTATTCCATGCTTTAATTGTGCGTGGGAAGAACGAATTGCTGTACACATCTGTCTTTGTAGCTGGGATCACACATTGGATCGAATGCCCTCGTCTGCTCCTAATTGGTTTGGCCTACTCCTGCACCTATTTTCTGTGTTTCTATGACTATCTGCCTCATTGGTTGGAGACCCTCAGACGATCTTTGATCAGGCTTTTTAATCCTGCACTAAACGTTATTCAATTTATTCCCATTGTACACTGTCACCTGTACACTGCGGATGTCTCGATTGTAATCGTGTATTGTATTAGCACGCAGCAGGGGAGGCTCTTCATTGTACCGAGGTACATGTGACAATAAACTTAAACCCACCGTCGTACGAGCGCCACTCGCATTTGAGCTTCTTGTGTTTCTTCCCCATGGCCGGGCCGGGCCGGGTCGCCGCCGCCGCCGCCGCCGCACAAGCCTCTCAGGGCCGCGAACGCCCACTTTGCGCCCAACCAACGGCCCGGGGTAGGTGGGTTGGAGGGAGGGGCTGAGCTGGGCTGGGCTGGGCTGGGTTGGGCTGACCTTCCCTCCCCCGTCCCGCAGAAACCGAACACAACCGACTCAACGACCCCTCGCCGTCTCCACCCGACGCTGTTCGGAATCCATCGCCCCTCCCCCCCTCTCTCCCTCCGCGCAGAGCCCGCCTCCGCCAGGCGGGGGCCAATCAGGACGCAGATCAGCGAGGCATTGGCCAGTCCCAGCACTGCGGCGTTGCTGGAGAAGGCGGGTCCACGATCATTGACGGCTGTTCTGACCAATAGACTGAGAGTGTCGTAAGATGGACATACTCACGGACCAATAGAGAGACCGGTCTGTGCGTCCCACCCATGCATTGATCCGCCCACGTGACGTGCCCGGGGAAGGCGGGACATGATGATTGACGCCGGTTGCGACCAATGAACGTACATGACCGACATCCCCACGGACCAATAGAGAGCCAGGTCTGTGCGCCCCCCGCCCACGCCTTGCTCCGCCCACGTGACGTACGCGGGGAAGGCGGGACACGATGATTGACGCCGGCTCCGACCACCATGACCGACATCCCCACTGGCCAATAGAGAGCCAGGTCTGTGCGTCCCCCGCCCACGCTTTGCTCCGCCCACGTGACGTACGCGGGAAAGGCGGGACATGATGATTGACGCCGGTTGCGCCCAATGAACGTACATGACCGACATCCCCACGGACCAATAGAGAGCCGGGTCTGTGCCTCTGCTCCCGCCCCCGCCCCGCCCACGTGACGCGCTGAGCGGCCTGAGCCGGTGGCGGCGGATTTGACTTGTGGGGGAAGCAGCGAGCGTCTACAGTGAAGACCAATCTCGCCATCGTCTGCGAGATCTCCTTCAGGTATGCATGCCTACTTTGAAGCAGCTCTCCGTCCAGGGATCTGTAACACCCTCTCTCGCTGCTCCCTCTCTCCAGCTCCTCGTTGTCAACTTCCCCCTCAGCAAACATTTCATCTTCATTAAAGTGATAGGGAAATAATTAGGACATTTATTCGGCCCTTCAAGCCTACTGTGCCATTCAATCATGGCTGATCTATCTCTCCCTTTCACCCCTATTCTCCTCCCCATTTCCTTGAACTGTGTCTGCTATGATCTGTAGTTTTCACACCTTACCCTGCCATACATCTCTAGTTTCCCTTTCATATATAACAATTATAGGGTATCGCCTCAGCGCAGAGGGAGAAGAGGTGGGAAGAGACTGGAGACCTAAGACTTTTGCCTCCATCACAGTGAGGAGATGCTGGGTGGACTCACTGTGGTGGATGTTAATATGTGTTTATTGTTGTTTTTTTATTGTATTGTATTGTATGTATGACTGCCTCAATTTCGTTCAGACTTCAGTCTGAATGACAATAAAGGCTATCTAATTACAGCACGGAAACAGGCCATCTCGGCCCTTCTAGTCCGTGCAGAACACTTACTCTCCCCTAGTCCCATCTACCTGCACTCAGACCATAATTCCTTTCTCGTCCATATACCTATCCAATTTATTTTTAAATGATAAAATCGAACCTGCCTCCACCACTTCCACTGGAAGCTCATTCCACACAGCTACCACTCTCTGAGTAAAGAAGTTCCCTCTCATGTTGCCGCTAAACTTTTGTCCCTTAATTCTCAAATCATGTCCTCTTGTTTGAATCTTCCCTACTCTCAATGGAAAAAGCTTATCCACGTCAGATCCCCTGACCCTTAGTCCGAAGAAGGGTCTCGACCTGGAACGTCACCTATTCCTTCTCTCCAGAGATGCAGCCTGTGCCGCTGATTTACTACAGCATTTTGGGTCTTATAGAAACATAGAAACATAGAAATTAGGTGCAGGAGTAGGCCATTCGGCCCTTCGAGCCTGCACCGCCATTCAATATGATCATGGCTGATCATCCAACTCAGTATCCCGTACCTGCCTTCTCTCCATACCCTCTGATCCCCTTAGCCACAAGGGCCACATCTAACTCCCTCTTAAATATAGCCAATGAACTGGCCTCGACTACCCTCTGTGGCAGAGAGTTCCAGAGATTCTCCACTCTCTGTGTGAAAAAAGTTCTTCTCATCTCGGTTTTAAAGGATTTCCCCCTTATCCTTAAGCTGTGACCCCTTGTCCTGGACTTCCCCAACATCGGGAGCAATCTTCCTGCATCTAGCCTGTCCAACCCCTTAAGAATTTTGTAAGTTTCTATAAGATCCCCTCTCAATCTCCTAAATTCTAGAGAGTATAAACCAAGTCTATCCAGTCTTTCTTCATAAGACAGTCCTGACATCCCAGGAATCAGTCTGGTGAACCTTCTCTGCACTCCCTCTATGGCAATAATGTCCTTCCTCAGATTTGGAGACCAAAACTGTACGCAATACTCCAGGTGTGGTCTCACCAAGACCCTGTACAACTGCAGTAGAACCTCGAAGGTACACAAAATTGATGGGGAAACTCAGCGGGTGCAGCAGCATCTATGGAGCGAAGGAAATAGGCGACGTTTCGGGCCGAAACCCTTCTTCAGACTGATGGGGGGGTGGGGAAAGAAAGAAGGAAAAGGGGAGGAGGAGCCCGAGGGCGGGCGGATGGGAGGGTGGGAGGAGACAGCTAGAGGGTTAAGGAAGGGGAGGAGACAGCACGGGCTAGCCAAATTGGGAGAATTCAATGTTAATGCCATAAGGACGCAAGGTCCCCAGACGGAATATGAGGTGCTGTTCCTCCAATTTCCGCTGTTGCTCACTCTGGCAATGGAGGAGACCCAGGACAGAGAGGTCGGATTGGGAATGGGAGGGGGAGTTGAAGTGCTGAGGGAGGTCAGGTAGGTTATTGCGGACTGAGCGGAGGTGTTCGGCGAAACAATCGCCCAACCTACGCTTGGTCTCACCGATGTAAATCAGCTGACATCTAGAGCAGCGGATGCAGTAGATGAGGTTGGAGGAGATACAGGTGAACCTTTGTCGCACCTGGAACGACTGCTTGGGACCTTGAATGGAGTCGAGGGGGGAGGTGAAGGGACAGGTGTTGCATTTCTTGCGGTTGCAACGGAAAGTGCCCGGGGAGGGGGTGGTGCGGGAGGGAAGGGAAGAATTGACGAGGGAGTTGCGGAGGGAGCGGTCTTTGCGGAAGGCAGACATGGGGGGAGATGGGAAGATGTGGCGAGTGGTGGGGTCACGTTGGAGATGGCGGAGGATTATGTGTTGTATTTGCCGGCTGGTGGGGTGAAAGGTGAGGACCAGAGGGACTCTGCCCTTGTTGCGTGTGCGGGGATGGGGAGAGAGAGCAGTGTTACGGGGTATGGATGAGACCCTGGTGTGACCCTCATCTATGGTGGCGGAGGGGAATCCCCGTTCCCTGAAGAACGAGGACATTTCCGATGCAGTAGAACCTCCCTGCTCCTATACTCAAATCCTTTTGCTATGAAAGCTAACATACCATTCGCTTTCTTCACTGCCTGCTGCACCTGCATGCCCACTTTCAATGACTGGTGTACCATGACACCCAGGTCTCGCTGCATCTCCCCTTTTCCTAGTCGGCCACCATTTAGATAATAGTCTGCTTTCCTGTTTTTGCCACCAAAATGGATAACCTCACATTTATCCACATTATACTGCATCTGCCAAACATTTGCCCACTCACCCAGCCTATCCAAGTCACCTTGCAGTCTCCTAGCATCCTCCTCACAGCTAACACTGCCCCCCAGCTTAGTGTCATCCGCAAACTTGGAGATATTGCCTTCAATTCCCTCATCCAGATCATTAATATATATTGTAAATAGCTGGGGTCCCAGCACTGAGCCTTGCGGTACCCCACTAGTCACTGCCCGCCATTGTGAAAAGGACCCGTTTACTCCTACTCTTTGCTTCCTGTTTGCCAGCCAGTTCTCTATCCACATCAATACTGAACCTCCAATCTTCGGTGTAAACCAGCATCTGCAATTCCTTCCTCCACATTTCGTCTGCACATTGCGAAATCTCAAGGTATGCCTACTTTGAAGAGGTTCTCCTCTCTCCGACGAGAGTTCTGAAACACACTGTGATTCCTCCAGCTACTCGTTGTCGCCTTCCCCGCAGCCAACAATGAATCATTCTACATTTCCTTAATCACCGTCTGATTTGATTTGTTGTTTTCACACCTCAGTCTTCCATATCTCTGGTCTCCCTTTCCCCTGATTCTCAGTCTGAAGAAGGGTCTCAACCCAAAACCACACCCATTCCTCTCCAGAGATGCTGCCTGTCCTGCTAAGTTACTCCAACATTTTGTGTCTATCTTTGGAATAGTTTGTACCTTGGCAGCAAATATACTAGAGATTCTCTAGTATCTTTGCTTGGCAGTGACAAAGAGGCGTTAATCGTACGGTGAATGGAGGAGATCATTCTGCAAGTAACCTCGAATCGGGGGACCTGAGGCAAAGTTTATGCAGGCACTCTGATGGGATACGGATGGAGTGAGTGCTCAGCCAACGAATGAGACTGTGACAAACCGATCCTGAATATGAGTCATTTTATTTGAAGTATTTTAGATTTTTGCGCAGTGGAATATTTTTATTGAGTGTCGCATAATTTTGCAGCGTGGAAACAGGCCCTTTAGCACAACTTGTCCACACCGACCAACATGTCTCATCTACACTAGCCTGCGTTTGGCCCATATCCTTCTAGAACTGTCCTATCCATGTACCTGTCTAATTGCTTCATAAACATTGCGATGAGCAAAGAGGTGTTGCCAAGTCACTTGGAAGGGTTCGGCCTGAAACGTCGCCTATCCATGGTCTCCAGATTTGCTGTCTGACTGCTGAGTTACTCCAGCACCTAGTATCTTTAAAAAAAAACTCATGCTAAATCGCTTCAAATAAAGATCATGGCCCTGAATCATTATCTCTGTTTCCTTTTCTCGGTTGAATGATGTTTGATCGCCTGAGTATTTACAGCATTTTTTAACTTTGTTTTTGCATCAGTTCAACGCCCTTTGTGAAGCCTTGCAATGTAAATTGACCACCTAGTTTGGCAGACCGCAAAACTGTTCCTTCAAATGGAGCGACAGAGTTTCCAAAAGCTGAAATCTTGAGCATAAAACTGTGTTCACTGATCCTTCAAACTTTCTTTAGTTGTGATGTACTTCTCCCCACCTTAACACTATACATATTGTGTGAATTTGTTGGAAGGAGCAAAGGAAATAGGAGGGACAGTGGGCCATTTCTTCTTCTCTTCATTCTCGCACCACTCCCCCACCCCTGCCGAGTCCCTCTTTGTTTTTAACGGTCCCCTCCAAACTGGATCACTCCTTGTTCTCGGTAGCACATCCTCCAAGTCAATTTTTTTCGTCACATACACATACGAGATGTGCAGTGAAATAAAAAGTGGCAATGCTAGCGGACTTTGTGCAAAAAACAAACAAACTACAAACAGAATGGAATAGAATCACATATTCTTTTACATATTACATATTGTGGGAGGAAGGAAAAAGGAAAAAAAACAGCAATTTAAAAAAAACAGTAGAATGGTACAGTAAAGTTAGTCCCTGGTGAGGTAGGAGCTTAGTCCTAATGGCCTCTTGGAAGAAACTCCTTCTCAACCTGTCCGTTCTCACAGCATGGCAATGGAGGCGTTTGCCTGACCGTAGCAGCTGGAACAATCCGTTGCAGGGGTGGAAGAGGTCTTCCATGATCTTGTTGGCTTTGGAGTTGCACCTCCTGATGTATAGTTCCTGCAGGGGGGCGAGTGTAGTTCCCATAGTGCGTTCAGCCGAACGCACTACTCTCTGCAGAGCCTTCTTGTCCTGGGCAGAGCAGTTCCCAAACCAAATCGTGATATTTCCAGACAAGATGCTTTCCACAGCCGCTGAGTAGAAGCACTGGAGGATCCTCAGAGACACTGAATTTCCTCAATTGCCTGAGGTGGTAAAGGTGCTGTCTTGCCTTACTCACGAGTGCTGCGGTGTGTGATGTCCATGTCATATCCTCAGAGATGTGGACTCCCAGGTATTTAAAACAGCTCGCCCTATCCACAGTATCCCCATTTATCCTCAATGGTGTGTACGTCCTCGGATGATGTGCCCTCCTAAAGTCCACGATCAGCTCCTTAGTTTTTTTGATGTTCAAGAGGAGGCTGTTGTCCTGACACCAGAGTGCCAGATCAGCCACCTCCTCCTGGTAGGCCTTCTCATCGTTGTCTGAGATCAGGCCCACCACTACAGTGTCATCAGCAAACTTGATTATCGAGTTGGAGCTGAACCTAGCCCCACAGTCATGTGTGTACAGGGAGTACAGTAGGGGGCTGAGGACGCAACCCTGGGGGGATCCTGTGCTCAGGGTGAGGGACTTCGATGCAAGAATCTCACCAACTGGTGAGATTCTTGCGACCTGTCCTCGACCGCACTTATGCGGGCCCATCCTCAGCCAACCGACACCGCTCATGTGGGCGACCGCTCACCGGCATCCCTTCTCACTCACCGTTGTCCCTCCTTACTGAGATTTAATATTTCATTAAGATCTCTTTTTTTTCAAAATTCCAAAGGGGTTTCGTCCCACCTCCCTCAATATGTGTCTCTGAACTGTCCAAAGCAAGTGTATCCTCCTTTAAATAGGGAAATCAAAACTATATACAGTACTCTGAAGGTAATCTTACCAGTGTCTAGTTCAGTTGTAATTTCATTTTCATTTTCTCTGACTTGTTTTCTCTTGGTTTGCTTTAAAATGGTTGATGAAATGTGCATGTTTGGAGCATGGCTTATCATTGAAATTGTGATTGCAAATTTGGGATTGTTTTAATTAAAAAATATATATTTTTCAGTAACTACAAATGGATGCAGTGGCTGGTGAATTAAAGCAAGCTTTACCGTCTTTTGAATCAATGCAAATACACGTGGAAGTCTGTGTTAAACAGAACAGGTAAATTATTTTATTTTGCCAAGTAAAACTAGTGGTTTTGAGTGATCTGGTTCTTCATCATTGACCTTCCTTACATGATCATAAGGTCAGAATTGATATGTTTGCTGATGATTGCAGAATGTTCAATATACTTGCAAATTTCTCAGCAAATATGGCTTCCCATGTAGCGTGCAGCAAGCTCTCGACCAAATTTTGTACGGACTGGTAAATGATCCTTGTGCCACATGATACTTGTGTGGTCTGATGAAGGGTCTCGACCTGAAACTTCACCCATTCCTTCTATCCAGAGATGCTGCCTGTCCCGCTGAGTTACTCCAGCATTTTATATCCGTCTTCTTGTGCCACAAAAATGGTCAGGTAGTGACTACATCCACCAAGAGAAAGTCTACTCAATTATCCATAAAGAATGGATTTGTATTTGCTGGAAATTAGAAAGATGAAAGGGGATCTTATAGAAACATATAAAATTAAGAATTGGACTAGGTAGATGCAGGAAAAATGTTCCCGATGTTGGGGGAGTCCAGAACCGGGGGTCACTGTTTAAGAATAAGGAATAGGTTATTCAGGACAGAGATGAGGAAAAACTTTTCCACCCAGAGAGTTGTGAATCTGTGGAATTCTGTGCCATTGAAGGCATGGAATGCATTGCTGGAGTTGGTGGTTGAGGCAGATACTATAGTGGTATTTAAGAGGCTTTTGGATAGGCATATAGAAAAACGGAATGGAGGGATATGGAGACCTTTGGATAGGCATATAGAAAAACAGGGAATGGAGGGATATGGAGGCCAATTCACTGGATGTTTTCAAGAGAGAGTTAGACAATAGGTGCAGGAGTAGGCCATTCGGCCCTTTGAGCCAGCACCGCCATTCAATGTGATCCCCAATCAACACCCCGTTCCTGCCTTCTCCCCATATCCCCTGACTCCGCTATCTTTAAGAGCCCTATCTAGCTCTCTCTTGAAAGTATCCAGAGAACCAGCCCTCGGAAGCAAAAAATCCCACAGACTCACAACTCTCTGTGTGCTGCACTCCCTCTAAAGCAAGAATGTCCTTCCTCAAATTAGGGGACCAAAACTGCACACAATACTCCAGGTGTGGCCTCACTAGGGCTCTGTACAACTGCAGAAGGACCTCTTTGCTCCTATATTCGATTCCTCTTGTTATAAAGGCCAACATGCCATTCGCTTTCTTCACTGCCTGCTGTACCTGCATGCTTACCTTCATAGACTGATGTACAAGGGCCCCCAGATCCCGTTGTACTTCACCTTTTCCCAACTTGACGCCATTTAGATAGTAATCTGCCTTCCTGTTTTTACTACCAAAGTGGATAACCTCACATTTATCCACATTAAACTGCATCTGCCCACTCTCCCAACCTGTCCAAACCACCCTACATTCTCATATCATCCTCCTCGCAGTTCACACTGCCACCCAGCTTTGGGTCATCTGCAAATTTGCTAATGGTACTTTGAATCCCTTCATCTAAATCATTGATGCATATTGTAAACAGCTGCGGCCCCAGCTCCGAGTCTTGCGGTACCCCACCAGCCACTAGTTAGATTTTGCTCTTGGGGCTAAAGGAATCAAAGGATATGGGGGAAAAAGCCGGAATTGGGTACTGATTTTGGATGATCAGCCATGATCGTATTGAATGGCAGTGCTGGCTTGAAGGGCCGTATAGCCTACTCCTGCACCTATTTTCTATGTTTCTTTGTTTTTCTATGTTTCTACCCTGAAGTTCAGTGGCATCACCATTCAGTGAATCACTGCCTGACACGCTTAAGTCATCTCATCATTTAAAAAGTCAGAACCAGATGGAATACTCTGCACCTGCCTGGATGTATGTGCGATCAAAATTAAGCAACTCATCTGAAATAGTACCCAGTCTACCACAATAAACAATCATCCCACTAATGAGGAAATAATTAAAATCCTGAAACTGTAAATCAGTAACACGTGCCAGTAATAGTGCTAAAATCCATCAGTTCCAGCTTTTCACTCAAATTGTGCTTCTAACTCCGTTCTTGCATTTCTGCAACTTGTTACGTTAAAATGAACAATGAGAGGCATGGATAAGGCAGAAGGTCAGAATCTTTTCCTAGGGTGGAAAAATCGAATCCTAAACAGTATAGGGAGGTTTCACGGCAGTCGGGTCACGACCCATGACCCGTACTGTTGCTACGCTGCTCCAAATGGATTACACGCGATGAACTGCAGGTAGGCACTTACCATTGTTTCCAGCGTAGCGGGCCCGTTAAAACCCGCTGAAATTGTCAATTTTTGCGCTGTAAATAATTATGGAAATCGGGATAAGCGTGTGAGACATTTAGCCTACTTCCAAACGAATTCCAAAAGTGAGGAGAAATTACGGTAGATAGAAACAAGAGCTGAAGGGACAACAACAGCAAGAGTGCTTGGCGAACATTGGCCGTTTGCTCACTGCATTTCATCAACTAAGGCAATATTTGTGTTTTTTCTTGATTCCTTTGGCATCTAAAACGTTTCAGAAATGATCAATCTGGCTGTAATTTTTTTAAATCCCCCATGGTTCTCGTGGGTTTTTACATACAAAATGAAAACGCATCTGAAGAAAAATTTACAGCCAGATTTATCACTTCTGTGAATTTTTAGATGCCAAAGGAATCAAGAAAAAACACAAATAATGCCTTACTTGATGAAATGCAGTGAGCAAATGCGATAATTCACAATATTTTCAATGTTTACCAAGCACTTTAGCTGTTGTTGTCCCTTCAGTTCTCGCTTCTCTATACCTTCATTTCGCTTCACGTTTGGAATTCTGAAGTTGGGTACATGTCTCTCACACTTACCCTGACTCCCACAATTTTTTTCAGCGCAAAAATTCAACATTTTGGCGGTTTTTAACAGGTAGGAAAGTACGTGTTTCTAGCATTAATAACATATACCGGAAGTGACGGATGTCTTCCAGTTGGATTTAGCGGCTCCGTGCGTCGAGCCCTATGACCCAGTGACCTTTCGTGCAATCACACTATAGATATCAGGTGAGAGGGGCAAAGTTTAAAGGAGATGTGTGGGGCAACTTATTTTTTAATGCAGGGGGTGGTGAGTGCCTGGAATGCACTGCTGGAGTTGGTGGTTGAGGCAGGTACCATAGTGGTATTTAAAGGCTTTTGGATAGGCATACAGAAAAACAGGGATATGGATTATATGCAGGTAGACAAGAGATGGTCTTGTTATCATGTTCCAAACAGACATTGTGTGTCAAAGAGCCTGTCTTGTGCTATACTGTGCTGTTTATGCTTTAAGTAAAAATACTGAAAATTTAAATAATAACCAAATGTCAAATTGCAGATTTTAAAATAAATCCTAGTCCATTAAGGTACAAGCACAATTACCCATTTCAGTGTATAACGTCAAGAAACAAAAACTGAAAATATAAATTCACTTGCAAGAAGCAGCTGAATATTTTTGCAATGTTTATTTCTGTTTTATAGTACTGTGAAGCAAGAAGATGTGCGGGTGGGTATACTGCAGTTGCTAAGTAGGCACCGAGTAGTATTTGGAGATTATACATGGATGCAATTCGATGATGAATTTCTGGCAAGGAATGTAAAATCTGTAAGCATTGTGGATACAGATCTTACAATTAAAGAAAAACAGGTAAGGGCGAAGGTAAATACCAGTAATAATTTTGTTTGTAAAATAGAATAAAATTGTTTTTGTTTGTTTCATGCAAAACAGGATGTGTCACTTATTATTCATGTCATTGAAGCAGATTTGGACCATTCTACCCATCGTGTCTCCTTTGCCGTTCAATCATGGCTGATAGACCTTTCAATCTGAGAATCTGTCTGAGCTTTAAAAATACCCAGTGATTTGTCCACCACAGCTGCCTGTGGCAATATATTCCACTCATAGAAACATACGTGCAGGAGTAGACCTTTCGGCCCTTCGAGCCAGCACTGCCATTCAATATGATCATGGCTGATCATCTAAAATCAGTACCTGCGTTCTCCCCATATCCCTTGATTCCTTTAGCCCTAAGAGCTAAACCTAACTCTCTCTTGAAAACGTTCAGTGAATTGGCCTCCACTGCCT
Organism: Amblyraja radiata; assembly: GCF_010909765.2. Taxonomy (NCBI): domain Eukaryota; kingdom Metazoa; phylum Chordata; class Chondrichthyes; order Rajiformes; family Rajidae; genus Amblyraja; species Amblyraja radiata. The sequence goes on from NC_045957.1 coordinate 143,417,823, forward strand.
TCTGTGACAAAGAATTCCACAGATTCACAACTCTCTGGGTGAAGTTATTCCTCATCTCAATCCTAAATGGCCTACCCCTTATTCATAAACTGTGACTCCTGGTCTGGACTCTCCCAACATCGGGAACATTTTTTCCTGCATCTAGCCTCGAATAATTTTATATGTTTCTATAAGATCCCCTCTCATATTTCTAAATTCCAGTGAATACAAGCCCAGTCGACCCATTATTTCATCATATGTCAATCCTGCCATCCCGAGAATTAACCTGGTGAACCTACGCTACACTCCCTCAATAGCAATAATGTCCTTCCTCAAATTAAGAGACCAAAATTGCACACAATACTCCAGGTGCGGTCTCAGCAGGGCCCTGTACAACTGCAGTAGGACCTCCTTGCTCCTAAACGCAAATCTCGCAATGAAGGCCAATTAGCTTTCTTCACTGCCTGTTGTGAAGGTAGAGAAGGTTCACCAGACTGATTCCTGGGATGTCAGGACTTTCACATGAAGAAAGACTATATAGACTCGGCTTGTACTCGCTAGAATTTAGAAGATTGAGGGGGGATCTTATAGAAACTTACAAAATTCTTAAGGGGTTGGACAGGCTAGATGCAGGAAGATTGATCCCGATGTTGGGGAAGTCCAGGACAAGGGGTCACAGTTTAAGGATAAAGGGGAAATCCTTTAGGACCGAGATGAGAAAACATTTTTCACACAGAGAGTGGTAAATCTCTGGAACTTTCTGCCACAGAAGGTAGTTGAGGCCAGTTCATTGGCTATATTTAAGAGGGAGTTAGATGTGGCCCTTGTGGCTAAAGCGATCAGGGAGTATGGAGAGAAGGCAGGTACAGGATACTGAGTTGGATGATCATATTGAATGGCGGTGCAGGCTCGAAGGGCCGAATGGCTTACTCCTGCACCTATTTTCTATGTTTCTATGTATCTGCATGCATGCTTTCAGTGATGTACAAGCACACATAGATCTCGCTGCACATCCCCTTTTCCTAATAATCAGATATTTAGATAATAATCTGCCTACCCGTTCTTGCCACCAAAGTGGATAACCTGACATTTATCCACATTATACTGCATCTGTCATGCATCTGCCCACTCACCCAACCTATCCAAATCTCCCTGCAGCCGCATAGCATCCTCCTCACAGCTCATACTGCCACCCAGCTTTGTGTTATCTTCAAACTTTGAGATGTTACATTTAATTCCCTCGACTAAATCGTTAATATAAGTTGTAAATAACTGGGGTCCCAGCCCTGAGCCTTGCGGCACCCCACTAGTCACTGCCTACCATTCGGAAAAGGACCCGTTAATTCCTACTCTTTGCTTCCTGTCTGCCAACCAGTTCTCTATCCTTGATAATACCCTACCCCTAATATCATATGCTCTAATTTTGCACACAAATCTCGTGTTGGACCTTGTCAAAGGTTTTTTGAAAGTCCAGATACACCACATCCACTGGCTCTCCCTTATCCATTCTACTTGTTACATTCTCAAAAAATTCCAGAAGATTAGTCAAGCATGATTTCCTCTTAATAAATCCATGCTGACTTTGACCGATTCTGTCACTGCTTTCCAAATGCGCTGCTATAACATCTTTAACAATCGACTTTCCTTGATTTCCCGCGTTAGCCACGGTCGAGCCGCCTTCCCGGTTTTATTTTTTAGCCAGTCAGGGATGAACAATTTTTGGAGTTCATCCATGCGGTCTTTAAATCTTTGCCTTTGTTTTTCCAACATCAACCATTTAAGTATAATTTGCAATATATCCTAGCCAATTCCCATCTCATATCCTCAAAGTCTCCTTTCTTTAAGTTCAGGACCCTTGTCTCTGAATTAACCGTGTCACTTTCCATCCTAATGCAGAATTCCACCAAATTATGGTCACTGTTGCCCGAGGGTCTTTTGACAACAAGATCGCTAACTATTCCTTCCTCATTACACAATACCCAGTCAAGGATTACCTGTCCACTAGTGTGTACACCATCCTGTGTACATTCTAGGAAATCATCCTCCTCAGCACTCCTACCATTTTGGTTAGCCCAATCTATATGTAGATTAAAGTCACCCATGATAACTGCTGTACCTATGCTACATGCATCCCTAATTTCCTGTTTGATGCTATCCCCAACCTCCCTACTGCTCTCAGCTCCCTATTACTGTTTGGTGGTCTGTATACAGCGACAAGCGTTTTCTGTCCGTGGCTATTTCGCAGTTATACCCATACCGATTCGATAGTATCCGAGCTAATGTCTCCCCTTGCTATTGCATTAATCTCCTCTTAAACCAGCAATGCCACCCCACCTCCTTCCTTTCTGTCTATCTATATATTACTAAAACTCTGATCTTGACCGTTTTTGGCCCACTGTGCTGCGATTTCCGACAGAACGCCGCCACCTACGGCCGTCATTTTTGGTCATAATGTTTTTTTTTTAAATTCACCATTCTCTGTGCTGCCCCTGCTGGAGGGAGGGGGAGGGACTATAAAACCAGGAAGTGGTGTGTCTTACTCAGTCTCTACAAGATGGATGAGGCCAAGGGTCACGTCTCTCTGAGCTCTGAATAACACTGAACAAATGTCTACACAACTGTGTTCCCTTAATGTGGTTTGAAAATGAAAATATGGTTTGTTTGAAGTAAATAAGGCACTGCCTGCAAATGGTGGCTTGGGTGACTTGGCTTGAAGTTGAAAGGCACTTCTTACTGCAAATGGTGAACTTGGGTGCTTTGGCTTGAAGTTGAAAGGCACTACTTACTGCAAATGGTGGCAGTAAGTTGAAAGGCACTACTTACTGCAAATGGTGACTTGGGTGCTTTGGCTTGAAGTTGAAAGGCACTACTTACTGCAAATGGTGGCTTGGGTGCTATGGCTTGAAGTTGAAAGGCATTACTTACTGCAAATGGTGGTGTGGGTGCATTGGCTTGAAGTTGAAAGGCACTACTTACTGCAAATGGTGGCATGGATTTAAAAGGCACTACTTACTGCAAATGGTGGCTTGGGTGCTTTGGCTTGAAGTTGGAAGGCACTACTTACTGCAAATGGTGGCTTGGGTGCTTTGGCTTGAAGTTGAAAGGCACTACTTACTGCAAAGGGTGGCTTGGAAGCTTTGGCTTCAAGTTGAAAGGCACTACTTACTGCAAATGGTGGCTTGGGTGCTTTGGCTTGATGTTGAAAGGCACTACTTACTGCAAATGGTGGCTTGGGTGCTTTGGCTTGAAGTTGAAAGGCACTACTTACTGCAAATGATGGCTTGGGTGCTTTGGCTTGAAGTTGAAAGGCACTACTTACTGCAAATGGTGGCTTGGGTGCTTTGGCATGAGGTTGAAAGGCACTACTTACTGCAAATGGTGGCTTGGGTGCTTTGCTTGAAGTTGATAGGCATTACTTACTGCAAATGGTGGCGTGGGTGCTTTGGCTTGAAGTTGAAAGGCACTACTTACTGCAAATGGTGGCGTGGAGTTGAAAGGCACTACTTACTGCAAATGGTGGCTTGGGTGCTTTTGCTAGAAGTTGAAAGGCACTACTTACTGCAAATGGTGGTTTGGGTGCTTTGGCTTGAAGTTGAAAGGCACTACTGCAAATGTACTTACTTCCTGTTTGCATTGTATATTGATTTTAGATAAAACGCTACCACTTACAGCTGTGATTTTTGGCCATCTTACTCGGTCCCCCTCCGCTGAGCAGGTGCAGAGAATTCTTCCCATCAATTAAAAATAAAAGTGTTATTAGTGTTTAAAAAATCTTGAGAATCTCTCTCCTGTCAATCACGCCATGAAAGCCACACCTTTTCTGGTGGGAGGGGGAGGGGTTATAAAACCCGGAAGTGTGGGTGTGGCTCAGTCTCTGCATGATGGGGGAGGGAGAGGTCACGACTCTGTCTGAGCTGTGAATCAACTGAACACACTGAATGTCTACTGAACTGTGAGTTTGGTGTTTTGTGTGGTTTTATGGTGGTTTCACCCTGCATGAAATGGTATGAAGCTGCATTTGAATTTGGTGGCCTTGCACCCTGCTTGAAATGGCATCAAACTGCACTTGAATTTGGTGGCCTTGTACCCTGCTTGAAGTGGAATGAAACAGCACTTGAATTTGGCGGCCTTGCATCCTGCTTGAAGTGGTATGAAACTGCACTTGAATTTGGTGGTCATGGATCCAGCTTGAAGTGGTATGAAACTGCACTTGAATTTGGTGGCCTTGCACCCTGCTTGAAGTGGTTGGAAACTGCACTTGAATTCGGTGGCCTTGCACCCTGCTCATAGTGGTAAGAAACTGCACGAATTTGGTGGCCTTGCACCCTGCTTGAAATGGTAGGAACATGGATTTGAATTTGGTGGCCTTGCACCCTGCTTGAAAAGGAATTTCAAGGAATGGTCGTGAGTCAACTGCCAGCCCACCAATCGTGAGTGAGCTGCCAGCAGATCAGGCTTGAGGGACTGAGCTGCCACCCCAAGAATCCATACCAGCGCTCCAGAAAGCCCCCCCCCCCCCCCCCACTGGCCACCAATATTGGAATTGGTGGAGAGGTGGAATATTGCGTCGGGGGACCAGCCCTCCCGTGTGAACATGGGACCCAACGGGTCCCACTTAGTCTAGTCCTTCCTAAATATCGAATACCCCTGCATGTTTAGCTCCCAGCCTTGGTCACCCTGGAGCCATGTTTCCGTAATTCCAACTATATCATATTCCTTAACCACTAACTGCACATTCAATTCATCCACCTTATTACGAATGCTCCTCGCAATCCATCGAGTAGCGCCATTGAGTGTGGCAGCCTCGCCAGCAGCTGTCTGTCCTTTTTGTTATTTTCAGTGTGTCAAAGTATATTTTGAAGATTTCTTAGTCTTTTTTATATGGGGGGTGGGGGAGGGAATAGGTGGAAACCCAGTCACTTACCTGGACGGTTTCCCAGTCACTTGCCAGGACGGAGATGCGTCTTTTCTCAGAGTCGCATCTTCGCCCCCTCCTAGCGGCCTACCAACTTGATTGGTGCGGCCTTTCCTGCCGGAGACCGGCCAGAGCTTCAGCAGCGGCGCAGCACTGGATTCCATTGCGGAGCAGGCCGATGGCTTGCCAGGGATCGCTTGCGTTGGAGCTCCGGAGTGTTGGGCCTGCTGATTGACAATGTGGGGCTGTGGTTTGCGGATCTTCCAGCCGCGGGCCGCGCTGTCTTTAACATCGCGGAGTCCTGGGATCTTTTGCCGAGGATCGCCAATGTTGAATCTCCGCCCAGCTCGGCCTGTGCACTCGGAAGCCACGGTCTCCGGTTAGAAGTGGCCGATTAGGAAACTCCAAGCCGCTGAATGTGTTCTTCAGTTCCGACGCTAGAGCTCCGGTCATCCCAGCGAGAGAGCCTGTACATCGGCCGTCCGTAGCGGTGACTGGTGGGCTCAAAGGCCCCGACCATGGGTGAACAAAGAGGAAGATGACTAAACTTCATTGCCTTCCCTCACAGTGGGAAACGTTGATTCCGCTGTGTGGGGATGTTCATGTTAAATTCTATCGTGTAATGTGTTCTTTTTATTCGTATGGCTGTATGGTAACTCAAATCGCACTGTACCAATTGGTGCATGTGACAATAAATGTAACTTGAACTTGAATATGTGGAATTCATTGCCGCAGTTGGCTGTGGAGACCAAGATTTTCGCTATATTTTAAAACTGGGATCGATATGTTCTGGATTGCTCAGGGTGTCAAAGGTTACAGGGAGAAGGCAGGAGAATGGGGTTGAGAGGGAAAAATAGATCTGCCATGATTGAATGGCGGAGTCATCGCAATGGGCTGAATGCTCCTGTGCCTTATGGTCTTATACCACAATCAACTAATCTATTTCTGAGATGGACAAGCCATACAATATTATATTTTTCAGAATTATCCAATATTTTACTCTAACAGCTCTTTACATGTTTCTTGCAGCCTATTGACCTGACAAAATGCAATCTTTCAATATATATCTTTCGACTGAATGAGGAAGGTCCATCTTCAGAGATTCTGGAGGGGGAAGAGGAGAATATGGCAGCATCAAACAACTGGCTATTACCTGCTAGTATGTACCACAAATAACAATCTTCTGAATTATGAAATTGTTATTAAATGTTCGTAGCCAATGGCAAGTTTTTGTTAATGTCAGACATTAAACAATCCACAGTAAATGTTAAAGTGGCACTTAGAAATTAAAACTAATGCTGGGCACCTGGAATAAAAAATATCGACAACATATATATATATAATACTAGACTAAGTGGGACCCGTTGGGTCCCATGTTCACACGGGAGGGCTGGTCCCCCGTCGCAATATTCCACCTCTCCACCAATTCCAATATTGGTGGCCAGTGGGGGAGCTTTCTGGAGTGCTGGTATAGGTTCTTGGGGTGGCAGCTCAGTCCCTCAAGCCTGATCTGCTGGCAGCTCACTCACGGCTGGTGGGCTGGCAGTTGACTCATGACTATTCCTTGAAATTCCATTTCAAGCAGGGTGCAAGTCCACCATATTCAAATCCAAGTTCCTACCATTTCAAGCAGGGTGCAAGTCCACCAAATTCAAATCCATGTTCCTACCATTTCAAGCAGGGTTCAAGGCCACCAAATTCAAGTGCAGTTTCTTACCACTATGAGCAGGGCGCAAGGCCACCAAATTCAAGTGCAGTTTCATACCATTTTCAGCAGGGTGCAAGGCCACCAAATTCAGTGCAGTTTTATTCCACTTCAAGCAGGGTCCAAGGCCACCAAATTCAAATGCAGCTTCATACCATTTCATGCAGGGTGAAACAAACATAAAACCACACAACACCAAACTCACAGTTCAGTAGACATTCAGTGTGTTCAGTTGATTCACAGCTCAGACAGAGTCATGACCTCTTCCCAATCCCATCATGCAGAGACTGAGCCACACCCACACTTCTAGGTTTATAACCCCTCCCCCTCCCACCAGAAAAGGTGAGGCTTTCAGGGCGTGATTGACAGGAGAGAGATTCTCAACATTTTTTAAACACTAATAACTTTTTTATTTTTCATTGATGGGAAGAATTCTCTGCACCTGCTCAGCAGAGGGGGGACTGAGTAAGATGGCCAAAAATCACAGCCATAAGTGTAGCGTTTTATCTAAAATCAATATACAGTGCAAACAGGAAGTAAGTGCATTTGCAGTAGTGCCTTTTAACTTCAAGCCAAATCACCCAAGCCGCCATTTTCAGTAAGTAGTGCCTTTCAACTTCAAGCCAAAGCACCCAAACAACCATTTGCAGGCAGTGCCTTTTTACTTCAAACAAACCATATTTTCATTTTCAAACCACATTAAGGGTACTCACTGTTGTGTAGACATTTGTTCAGTGTTATTCACAGCTCAGAGAGACGTGACCCTTGGCTTCATCCATTTTGCAGAGAGCGAGTGAGGCACACCACTTCCTGGTTTTATAGTCCCTCCCCCTCCCTCCAGCAGGGGCAGCAGAGAGAATGGTGATTTTTTTAAATTTCAAGCCAAAGCTCCCAAGGCACCATTTGCAGTAAGTAGTGCCTTTCAACTTCAAGCCAAATCCACCGCCACCATTTGCAGTAAGTAGTGCCTTTCAACTTCAAGCCAAAGCACCCAAGCCACCATTTGCAGTAAGTAGTGCCTTTCAACTTCATGCCACCATTTGCAGTAAGTAGTGCCTTTCAACCTCAAGCCAAAGCACCCAAGCCACCATTTGCAGTAATAAGTGCCTTTCAACCTCAAGCCAAATCCACCGCCACCATTTGCAGTAAGTAGTGCCTTTCAACTTCAAGCCAAGCACCCAAGCCACCATTTGCAGTAAGTAATGCCTTTCAACCTCAAGCCAAAGCACCCAAGCCACCATTTGCAGTAAGTAGTGCCTTTCAACTTCAAGCCAAAACACCCAAGCCACCATTTGCAGTAAGTAGTGCCTTTCAACTTCAGGCCAAAGCTCCCAAGCCACCATTTGCGGTAAGTAGTGCCTTTCAACTTTAAACCAAAGCTCCCAAGCCGCCATTTGCAGTAAGTAGTGCCTTTCAACTTCAAGCCAAAGCACCCAAACAACCATTTGCAGGCAGTGCCTTTTTACTTCAAACAAACCATATTTTCATTTTCAAACCACATTAAGGGTACTCACTGTTGTGTAGACATTTGTTCAGTGTTATTCACAGCTCAGAGAGACGTGACCCTTGGCTTCATCCATTTTGCAGAGAGCGAGTGAGGCACACCACTTCCTGGTTTTATAGTCCCTCCCCCTCCCTCCAGCAGGGGCAGCAGAGAGAATGGTGATTTTTTTAAATTTCAAGCCAAAGCTCCCAAGGCACCATTTGCAGTAAGTAGTGCCTTTCAACTTCAAGCCAAATCCACCGCCACCATTTGCAGTAAGTAGTGCCTTTCAACTTCAAGCCAAAGCACCCAAGCCACCATTTGCAGTAAGTAGTGCCTTTCAACTTCATGCCACCATTTGCAGTAAGTAGTGCCTTTCAACCTCAAGCCAAAGCACCCAAGCCACCATTTGCAGTAATAAGTGCCTTTCAACCTCAAGCCAAATCCACCGCCACCATTTGCAGTAAGTAGTGCCTTTCAACTTCAAGCCAAGCACCCAAGCCACCATTTGCAGTAAGTAATGCCTTTCAACCTCAAGCCAAAGCACCCAAGCCACCATTTGCAGTAAGTAGTGCCTTTCAACTTCAAGCCAAAACACCCAAGCCACCATTTGCAGTAAGTAGTGCCTTTCAACTTCAGGCCAAAGCTCCCAAGCCACCATTTGCGGTAAGTAGTGCCTTTCAACTTTAAACCAAAGCTCCCAAGCCGCCATTTGCAGTAAGTAGTGCCTTTCAACTTCAAGCCAAAGCACCCAAAACAACCATTTGCAGGCAGTGCCTTTTTACTTTAAAAAAACACATATTTTCATTTTCAAACCACATTAAGGGTACTCACAGTTGTGTAGACATTTGTTCAGTCATTCAGAGCTCAGAGAGACGTGACCCTTGGCTTCATCCATCTTGCAGAGAGTGAGTGAGGCACACCACTTCCTGGTTTTATAGTCCCTGCCCCTCCCTCCAGCAGGTGCAGCAGAGAGAATGTTGATTTTTTTAAACTTCAAGCCAAAGCTCCCAAACCACCATTTGCAGAAATAAATGCATTTTGAACTTTAAACCAAAGCTCCCAAGCCACCATTTGCAGTAAATAGTGCATTTCAACTTCAAGCCAAAGCACCCAAGCCACCATTTTCAGTAAGTAGTGCCTTTAACTGCATGCCACCATTTGCAGTAAGTAGTGCCTTTCAACTTCAAGCCGAAGCATCCAAACAACCATTTGCAGGCAGTGCCTTTTTACTTCAAACAAACCATATTTTCATTTTCAAACCACATTAAGGGTACTCACAGTTGTGTAGACATTTGTTCAGTGTTATTCAGAGCTCAGAGATGTGACCCTTGGCTTCATCCATTTTGCAGCGAATGAGTGAGGCACACCACTTCCTGGTTTTATAGTCCCTCCCCCTCCCTCCAGCAGGGGCAGCAGCGAGAATGGCGATTTAAAAAAAAACATTAATATCTCTCTGATTTGTCATCGATGGGAAAAATCCTCCGCACCCGTAAGGCGGAGGGGGGCTCTGTCGGAAATCGCAGCACAGTAGGCCAAAAGCGGTCAAGAACAGAGATTTAGTAATATAGATTAAAACTGTGTGTGTGTGCGTTTCTGCCTGACTTGTGGGTGCCAGCCTTTGATTCATTGCTACGCCAACACCAGACCCAGAAACGCCGAGATTTTTTCTATTTCGGTAGAGATTTCACTTTTCATTGCAAGTATCCACTCCTGATTAAATTTTGTCGTGTTTGTGTACACATTTTTAAGAAAATCCTTCTGCCCCCCCCCCCCCCCCCCCCCCCCACTCACTCATTTTGTCGCCTCCTGCTGGCCAGCGACCATAACGGGAGCTAGCGCCCGCCTCTCGCCTCAAAGACGCCATTTAAAAACAGCCGCACTGCTTATGTTCGGGAACGGCTTGAGTTGGAGGACCACGTCTCCCGTGGGGGCTACGGGTAGGGAACGGCTGTGTTGGGGGAGCAGACCCGGCTGCACTTGGTCTAGTATTCAATATATTTAAAGCAGATTTATTATTCAGAGTAACCTACTGGAGTGAATTGATCATTGATTAACAAAACAAAGAAGTTCTGAAATTAACAATTTATTTCAATTGTTTGGGTGAGGGAATCAGGTGGAATATATCCAAGTTTTTTGCTGAAACTAAGCTAGTTCAGCATGGGCTATGACTATACTAGTTTTAATTTGGCTACGGTGGGGATGCAGGGAGGCTTCGAATATGGACAATCTAATTAAAAGAATAAGATCAGTAATATTAGTTTGCAGTTAATTATTTTTAAACTATTAAAATTAGTAAACTATTTTTGAATCTTATAGAAACATAGAAAATTCGGCCCTTCGAGCCTGATTCAATATGATCATGGCTGATCATCCAACTCAGTATCCTGTACCTGCCTTCTCTCCATACCCCCTGATCCCTTTAGCCACAAGGGCCACATCTAACTCCCTCTTAAATATAGCCAATGAACTGGCCTCAACTACTTTCTGTGGCAGAGAATTCTACAGAATTATAGCACACTATAATGCTCACTTTTTTTAATCCTCTACAGATCTACTAAAAATTACATGCTTGATCAATATTAATTTAACGTGCTAGTTATAAAAACCAAAGCATGCGTGCTGGCTGGGTGGCAACGTCCTTAAAAATGTGTTTAGCAAGTATGAGACGGCACAGAGGCGTAGCTGCACATTTGCTGTCTTACAGCGCTAGAGATTGGGGTTGAACCTGACTACAGGTGCTGTCTGTATGGATACGTGGACTTGATGGGCCGAAACAAATTCCAATCAATTAAGATTTCTTGTAGGATAATTATTTAATGTTTTAAAATCATGAGCTAACGTTATCACCCTATGTTACTAAGTATACTTTCTAATCCCGTCTTCATAGGTGAATTTCATGGACTCTGGGAGAGCTTGGTATATGATAGTGAAGTTAAGTCACAAGTAAGTGGTTTAAAAAATAGCGACACTTTCATAAAACTGCTGAAAAGATTTATAAAGTTTACTTAATTTCCCATTGGTTTAGGTTTGCAGTACATGTGTATTGAGGAGTATGCAGCTCATACTTTTTAATTTTTTGGAGTTGCCCTTATTTCCTGAAATACTTTTTATTTTAGACAGTTCTTCATGTCAGTATCAATCTTACGTTGTTTTCTCCAAAAATAACCCTTGATCCTCTAGTGTTATTGCAGAAAGTTCTCCTGCAAAATAATTCTCGGTCACCAACGTTCAAATGAGAATCAGGGTATTGGCCACCAATCGAATCTAGTTATTTTAACTCAAAAATGACAAAATATGTACAGTTGAGAGGAATAGATCAGGTAGACACACAGAGTCTCTTGCCCAGAGGAGGAGCATTGAGAACCAAAGGACATAGGTTTGTGAGGAGGGAAGGATTTAATAGCAACCTGAGGGGGAACTTTTTCCACACAAAGGGTGGTGGGTGAATGGAACGAGCTGCCAGAGGAGGTAGTTGAGGCAGGTACTATCGCAATGTTTAAGAAACATTTAGACAGGTACAGGTTTAGAGTGATATGGGTCAAATATAGCCAGATGAGACTAGTAGATGGGACATGGGGCAGAAAATGCTGGTGGGTGTTGTGTACAGGCCACCTAACAGTAGTAGTGAAGTTGGAGATGGTATCAAACAGGAAATTAGAAATGCGTGCGACAAAGGCAAAACCGTTATAAAGGGTGACTTCAATCTACATATAGATTGGGTGAATCAAATTGGCAGGGGTGCTGAGGAAGAGGATTTCTTGGAATGTATGCGGGATAGTTATCTAAATCAACATGTAGAGGAACCAACGAGAGAGCAGGCTATTTTAGACTGGGTATTGAGTAATGAGGAAGGGTTAGTTAGCAGTCTTGTTGTACGTGCCCCCTTGGGCAAGAGTGACCATAATATGGTTGAGTTCTTCATTAGGATGGAGAGTGACATTGTTAATTCAGAAACAATGGTTCTGAACTTAAAGAAAGGTAACTTTGAGGGTATGAGACGTGAATTGGCCAAGATTGACTGGCAATTAATTCTAAAAGGGTTGACGGTGGATATGCAATGGAAGACATTTAAAGACTGCATGGATGAACTACAAAAATTGTTCATCCCAGTTTGGCAAAAGAATAAATCAGGGAAGGTAGTGCATCCGTGGATAACAAGGGAAATCAGGGATAGTATCAAAGCGAAGGATGATGCGTACAAATTAGCCAGAAAAAGCAGCATACCGGAGGACTGGGAGAAATTCAGAGACCAGCAGAGGAGGACAAAGGGCTTAATTAGGAAAGGAAAAATAGATTATGAAAGAAAACTGGCAGGGAACATAAAAACTGACTGCAAATGTTTTTATAGATATGTGAAAAGAAAGAGATTAGTTAAAACAAATGTAGGTCCCTTGCAGTCAGAAACAGGTGAGTTGATCATGGGGAACAAGGATATGGCGGACCAATTGAATAACTACTTTGGTTCCGTCTTCACTAAGGAAGACATAAATAATCTGCCGGAAATAGCAGGGGACCGCGGGTCAAAGGAGTTGGAGGAATTGAGTGAAATCCAGGTTAGCCGGGAAGTGGTGTTGGGTAAATTAAATGGATTAAAGGCCGATAAATCCCCAGGGCCAGATAGGCTGCATCCCAGAGTACTTAAGGAAGTAGCTCCAGAAATAGTGGATGCATTAGTAATAATCTTTCAAAACTCTTTAGATTCTGGAGTAGTTCCTGAGGATTGGCGGGTAGCAAACGTAACCCCACTTTTTAAGAAGGGAGGGAGAGAGAAAACGGGGAATTACAGACCAGTTAGTCTAACATCGGTAGTGGGGAAACTGCTAGAGTCAGTTATTAAAGATGGGATAGCAGCACATTTGGAAAGTGGTGAAATCATTGGACAAAGTCAGCATGGATTTACAAAGGTAAATCATGTCTGACGAATTTTATAGAATTTTTCGAGGATGTAACTAGTAGCGTGGATAGGGGAGAACCAGTGGATGTGGTGTATCTGGACTTCCAGAAGGCTTTCGACAAGGTCCCACATAAGAGATTAGTTTACAAACTTAAAGCACACGGCATTGGGGGTTCAGTATTGATGTGGATAGAGAACTGGCTGGCAAACAGGAAGCAAAGAGTAGGAGTAAACGGGTCCTTTTCACAATGGCAGGCAGTGACTATTGGGGTACCGCAAGGCTCAGTGCTGGGACCCCAGCTATTTACAATATATATTAATGATCTGGATGAGGGAATTGAAGGCAATATCTCCAAGTTTGCGGATGACACTAAGCTGGGGGGCAGTGTTAGCTGTGAGGAGGATGCTAGGAGACTGCAAGGTGACTTGGATAGGCTGGGTGAGTGGGCAAATGTTTGGCAGATGCAGTATAATGTGGATAAATGTGAGGTTATCCATTTTGGTGGCAAAAACAGGAAAGCAGACTATTATCTAAATGGTGGCCGACTAGGAAAAGGGGAGATGCAGCGAGACCTGGGTGTCATGATACACCAGTCATTGAAAGTGGGCATGCAGGTGCAGCAGGCAGTGAAGAAAGCGAATGATATGTTAGCTTTCATAGCAAAAGGATTTGAGTATAGGAGCAGGGAGGTTCTACTGCAGTTGTACAGGGTCTTGGTAAGACCACACCTGGAGTATTGCGTACAGTTTTGGTCTCCAAATCTGAGGAAGGACATTATTGCCATAGAGGGAGTGCAGAGAAGGTTCACCAGACTGATTCCTGGGATGTCAGGACTGTCTTATGAAGAAAGACTGGATAGACTTGGTTTATACTCTCTAGAATTTAGGAGATTGAGAGGGGATCTTATAGAAACTTACAAAATTCTTAAGGGGTTGGACAGGCTAGATGCAGGAAGATTGCTCCCGATGTTGGGGAAGTCCAGGACAAGGGGTCACAGCTTAAGGATAAGGGGGAAATCCTTTAAAACCGAGATGAGAAGAACTTTTTTCACACAGAGAGTGGTGAATCTCTGGAACTCCCTGCCACAGAGGGTAGTCGAGGCCAGTTCATTGGCTATATTTAAGAGGGAGTTAGATGTGGCCCTTGTGGCTAAGGGGATCAGAGGGTATGGAGAGAAGGCAGGTACGGGATACTGAGTTGGATGATCAGCCATGATCATATTGAATGGCGGTGCAGGCTCGAAGGGCTGAATGGCCTACTCCTGCACCTAATTTCTATGTTTCTATGTTTCTATGTTGGTCGGTGTGGGCAAGTTGGGCCGAAGGGCTTGTTTCCACGCAGTATGACTCTGACTCTGCAGACTGATGCAAGGACAATATTTTTACACTTAAGGCACCATGGAAAGAAAGTCCAGAAGCTACTTTAAAATAGAATTATATGTGATAGTGAAAGAATGAGATATTGTTGGGGTGGTGGGGCAGAGCTGAATTTTCTATGTTTATGAGCAGAATGTTCTATGTGTATGAGCAGAATTTTCTATGTGTATGTTTGCATACAAAATATACAATGAAAATGCGACTGTGTAACTAAATGCACAGAACAGTTATTTTTGGCATCATATATATGTTTTAAAAATCCAATTAAATTTATTTGCTTTGATATTTTTGGAATACAGTTGGTCTTGATATTCCTGTGTGTTAACCTACAATAAATAATTTCTTGCAGTTACTTGACTACGTCTCTACCACCTTGCTGTTTTCAGACAGAAATGTTGATAGTAATCTGATCACTTGGAATCGAGTGGTGCTGCTCCATGGTTAGTCTCGGCTCATTTGATGTTATTACTAGTATATTTTGTGTTCTTACCTTTGTTAATGACTTGTCTCTCGTCTCTCTCCTAATATTAGTGTCACCAGTGTATCTGGGTATTTATTGTTCTGAATATTGATTACTAGATTTTAAAGCTCAATTGGGAAATGCAGCATACACAAGTCTGCAATTTTCAAAATACAGGTCTTGTCTAGTCTAAAAGCAGTAATGCATACCACCAAATTTAATCTGATACACACCCAGTTTTTGAGTGCATTCTAGCAATTGAAGAACTAAGTGATAGAATTGGGTAACATAATGTGCTCAAGACAGAATGCAGTAATGTATTTATTTCTTTGCTCAGATTAGGAAAGGATAAAAAGGTTCCTACTGATATTTTTCGATAATTCCTATTAGAAAAAATATGCAAGGGTAGATATCTGGAGACCTCCAGTCTATACTGAAAATCATCAGAAGTATACTAGGAGAGGAAATAATTTGAGTGGATAAAAGAATGTTAGGTACATTCAGAGTCCAGAGGCAGGCACTTTGGCCCAACTCGTCCATGCTGAAGAGATGCCTATCTACATTAGTCCCGTTTGACCCATATCCCTTCTCCTTGCAAATGAAACATAAAGCAAAGAAATATTTAGATCTCAAGCCGGGTGTTGAGCAGCCAGGTTGTTGTCTCTGCGTCAATTTCTGCCAGGCCCTGAGCTCCATTTGGTGGGTGATAGAGCGGGCACTCAGAGATGACATGGTTGGCTGTCTGTTGTTCTGCTCCGCATTCACAGGCTGGGCTCTGGCAGAGTCCCCATCTCCACATGCTGGCATTGAAACATCCAACTCCAGTACGAAGTCTTGAGCTTCACCCATGCTCCTCTGGGGAGGTCAGATCCTGGACAGCTTTTATCTGGTGAGGAGATGTCGCTGTGTAATGGCGATGAGGTTGCCTTACACTCCTGTGTCCACTTGGTGGCTATCCAGTGTGCTTTGGTCTCAGTTGGATGGATGTTAGGAGTTGTTTTCCATGTGGAGCAAAGGGGTGACGGGACTTCAGTCGGGGTGGCCTCTGCTCTCTGCTGACAGCTTGATGGAGGAGGTGATCTGGGTCCATGGCACGATGAGATGCCTACAAGTATAGGGAGCTGCTCGATTGGACCCATATCCCTGCCAACCGTAAATAGACACAAAATGTTGGAGTAACTCAGCGGTGCAGACAGCATCTCTGGAGAGAAGGAATGGGTGACATTTTGGGTCGAGACCCTTCTTCAGTCTGTAACCCGCTCCTATCCATGTACCTGTCCAAATGTCTTTTAAATGTTCTTAGGTTTATGTTTATGTTTATTATTGTCACGTGTACTGCGTTACAGTGAAAAGTTTTTCTAATTTGAAAATTGCTATTTAATCTGCTTATACAATCTGTTTGGCTGGTGCATTCCAGATCATAAAACAATAATCATAGCAAGATAAATGTTGAGACAACTTTGTTTTCTATATTTAAAATAGGTCCACCAGGAACCGGGAAAACATCTTTATGTAAAGCACTGGCTCAGAAACTCACTATTCGATTTTCTCACCGGTGAGGCATCCACAAATTTGATGTTAGATTGAACTAAGTTATTTTTGAATTAATTTCATTCTGTTCCGCATTTATTAATTTGTATTTAACAAAAACCTGCCTGATGTGCAGTACAGGCACATATGGAACCTTTTCATATTCATCAGATAGTGAAAGAAATTAAAAGGTCAATAAAATTAAATGTTAAATGGCTTTTTTCAGGTACCGATATGGACAACTAATAGAAATTAACAGCCATAGTCTCTTCTCCAAATGGTTTTCTGAGGTAAAGTGCCCAATACTTTTTCATGTCTTTTAGATCATTTTTTGTGAGAAATAAAATGCACTGTTTAATGCCTTCCTTTTTCAATCCCAGAACATTGTGTTAAAAATGAATTGTTATTGTTAATTATAGTTTGTTAACTTTGATCACAAAGCAAATAATTTAACATCATTACTGATTAAAGCTCTAATATAACCTGCAGGTTATGTTATTAAATCTAAATTGGCATGAATGTCTAATTTCTCTTTACTATGGCCTGGATAAGTCAACACTAAATTACCTCACACAACAGTTCAGCATAATTGTCTCTAAAGTATGAATTATTAAATCACCGTCTTGAGTAATGGGTAAATACATTGCTAGTAAATCAATTTTGGATTGGTAAAGAGGTTAAATTGCCAGTTAATTGAGGTTATCAAATTAAATCAAAAGATTGCAAATGCTAGAATGTTGCTAGATTTAAATGCTACATTCAAATGGAATCAAGATTCCAGCCTCTGCTGTTCCTTGAGCCTCGAAATGGACTTGAACTTAACATCTTTAACATAGCCTATGTCATTTCCAAATTAGAAAACAATTTTTTTAGTAATCCATTTACATTAGAAACCATGTTCTGAATCGGTTGGGTCAAGGGCTTGTATCAGTTTATCCTGGTATCATTCATGGCAGAAATAGAAACATAGAAAATAGGTGCAGGAGTGGGCCATTCGGCCCTTCGAGCCTGCATCGCCATTCAATGTGATCATGGCTGATCATCCAACTCAGTATTCTGTACCTGCCTTCTCTCCATACCCTCTGATCCCTTTAGCCCCAAGGGCCACATCTAACTTCCTCTTAAATATAGCCAATGAACTGGCCTCAACTACCTTCTGTGGCAGAGAATTCCACAGATTCACCACTCTCTGTGTAAAAAATGATTTTCTCATCTCGGTCCTAAAAGACTTGCCCCTTATCCTTAAACTGTGATCCCTTGTTCTGGGCTTCCCCAACATCGGGAATAATCTTCCTGCATCTAGCCTGTCCAACCACTTGACTAATCTTCTGGAATTTTTTGAGGATGTAACTAGGAAAATGGACAAGGGAGTGCCAGTGGATGTAGTGTACCTGGACTTTCAGAAAGTATTTAATAAGGTCCCACATAGGAGATTAGTGGGCAAAATTAGGGCACATGGTATTGGGGGCAGAGTGCTGGCATAGATAGAAAATTGGTTGGCAGACAGGAAACAAAGAGTAGGGATTAACGGGTCTCTTTCAGAATGGCAGGCAGTGACTAGTGGGGTAACGCAAGGCTCGGTGCTGGGACCGCAGCTATTTACAATACACATCAATGATTTAGATGAAGGGATTCAAAGTAACATTAGCAAATTTGCAGATGACACAAAGCTGGATGGCAGTGGGAACTGAGGTGGATGCTATGAGAATGCAGAGTGACTTGGACAGGTTGGGTGAGTGGGCAGATGCAGTTTAATGTGGATAAATGTGAGGTCCTTCTGCAGTTGTACAGGGCCCTAGTGAGACCATACCTGGAGTATTGTGTGCAGATTTGGTCCCCTAATTTGAGGAAGGACATTCTTGCTATTGAGGGAGTGCAGCGTAGGTTTACAAAGTTCATTCCCGGGATGTTGGGACTGTCATATGCTGAGAGAATGGAGCGACTGGGCTTGTATACTCTGGAATTTAGAAGGATGAAAGGATATCTTATTGAAACATATGATTATTAAGGATTTGAACACGCTAGAGGCAGGAAACATGTTCCCGATGTTGGGGGAGTCCAGAACCAGACGCCCAGTTTAAGAATCAGCGGTAAGCCATTTAGAACTGAGATGAGGAAACACTCTTTCACACAGAGTTGAGAGTCTGTGGAATTCTCTGCCTCAGAGGCTGGTGGGGGCCAGTTCTCTGGATATTTGCAAGAGAGAGCTAGGGAGGGCCCTTAAAGATTGCGGAGTCAGGGGATGTGGCGAGAAGGCAGGAATGGGGTACTGATTGGGGATGATCAATGGCCTACTGCACCTATTGTCTATTTTTGCAATAGCACACAATAGAAAACAATTTCAGGAACCCCCACATACCCACTAAAAGTACCTAGGCTATTTGAAATTGTGCCTGCAGCTCTTTAATGGGCGATGCTCTCTACATATAACCTGGTCCTAATGCTGGATGAAGCTTAATGACTTCATATGAATGACCAAGGACAGTGAGCACATGAAATAGAAACTTCATCGACTGGTAACTACCACAAGTTCTCAAGTTGATGCATACATCTGGTGTCATCCAACAGTATTCTCTATCAATCAACAATCGCAATTGCTCCAACACTATCCTGCACTTGAAGCTATTAAAATGAATCAACAGATGTATGTGTATGGGTTGCCAGAAAATTGGAAAGGTGACATTCCATCACCCTCTTTAATGCTGCCATCCACCAGCTTAGATCATTGCATTCTGTGATCAGTAGAATGTAGTTTATTGTCAGGGTTTGCTATATTACCAGCATTCATGTGAACTGCAGTCATGCCAAGGTTAAGTCCTTCTTAAAGGACTTGAGAAAGAATGGAGTGTGATTAGTGCGAACCTTGAGACATTTGCAAGCCTACCTGAAAGGCTGTTCATTTTGAAAAGCATGAGTGGGAGTACATCCCAATTCTTGTACTCAGATTTACATGGAGCCCAGAGCCTATCCTTTCCAGTATGGAAATGGTGGCCAGTTCAGTCACGGAGAAGGCAATCCCAACCACATTACACAATCTGGCTTGCATCTCAAATTCCATTGCAGCAAAGATGGAAGCCACTGAACAAAAGAGTACTGCTGTGGCCTTTGCTATCTGGACCCAAGCGATGCCTAGCATGGTCCTTTATTCCATGGTTGGGAGGACTTTGAAGATCTCAGCAATCTATCCTTGAGCAAATTGCTGAAATTCCAGGAAATTCCAATTCCTGAAATTCCATCATTGGGGTAAAACGACAACGCCGAATCTACTCTTGGGAAGGAGGAGCTGCACTATCACTTTTGCACTATCACTAATTACACCACCAGAACTGTTGTGATTTGCTCCGACCGTTACAAATATTGCATCTTTCAACTAAATAAGGAACATATCTGAAAATCTGGCAGCTCAAGTGTTGTCATTAGAGGACAAGATAATCATCATAAACATGTAAATAATGAAGCGTGCCATTAAATAACATAATGCTTCTAATTTTTTTTAACAAATCTGCTGATTTCCTGAACGTCTCACTCACTGTATGTGCAGCCAATGGCAACAGTGAGGTGTGGCAATATTAACTAATTTTTAATGAAATTATCTTTTTTACACAGAGTGGAAAACTTGTTACAAAGATGTTTCAAACAATTCGGGACTTAATAATGGATACAGAATCCCTTGTATTTGTTCTAATTGATGAGGTAAGATGATGCAATGACACTACTGAGAATGTTGTATT
Source organism: Amblyraja radiata (assembly GCF_010909765.2). NCBI lineage: Eukaryota > Metazoa > Chordata > Chondrichthyes > Rajiformes > Rajidae > Amblyraja > Amblyraja radiata. Next base: position 143,437,900 of record NC_045957.1, read on the forward strand.
CGCTTGGGAAGATATTTTCCATACTGGGAACAATCTTAAGGGAAAATCCTTTTAATATATCTGGTGTATCAGCTATTTTAGATCATGGGTTTCTAAGTGAACTTCCCAAACCTTGAGAATCTGAGGGGATCTAAAAAGGCTGTGAAAGTTCTGTTTATCTTGCATAAAATTATGCAAGTTGCTTTGGGAATGTGTTGACCAAATAGCAAAGTGTTTATTTTAGTTTATTGTCACGTATAATGGGATACGGTGAGAAGCTATTGCAGGAGGAACTCAGCAGGCCAGGCAACATTTTGGGGTAAAAAACAAACAATAATATTGCAATAATAGAGTTTGAACCATTGATATTTCAATAAAATAAAATCTCTGAACACAATTGTGCTGAAGTTCCTATGATATTTTACTTTTAACCAAAGGAGGAATTTGATTAATAACCTTTTGGTAGACTAACTGATCTGTCTTGAAGAGTAGATAACGTTCAAGTTCAAGTTCAAGTGAGTTTATTGTCATGTGTCCCTGATAGGACAATGAAATTCTTGCTTTGCTTCAGCACACAGAACATAGTAGGCATTTACTACAAAACAGATCAGTGTGTCCATATACCATTATATAAATAGATACAGACAATGGCCTATTTACATCAGGATTGTCTATTTATTTTGTGTCCCTCATGCTACAGGTTGAAAGTTTGACAGCAGCCAGGAATTCTTCAAAAGCTGGTACAGAACCATCTGATGCCATTCGAGTAGTTAATGCTGTGTTGACACAAATAGACCAGATCAAAAGGTAAACTTAACTCTTATACTCTAACTGGGTGACAAGCCATATATATATTAACATTTTAAGAGCAGAATGTTTCTTTTAAATGATTCTGCAATCTCTAGTAGCTTGCTTTAAAGATATTCTCCTGTGTTACGAATGGTTTTGTGGTTTGATGCATTGTAATCAATGCTCTGCTAGTAAAATAGGTAAGCATATCTACAGTGGCCTATATTCCGATTTTGATTTCTCTGGGCATCATTACTTACACCAAGGGTTCCCAACCTGGGGTAAATTTTGCCTACCCAGGTGGTAAATTTGTTGATTCTGGATTTGTACATATTTTTTCTCATTGACCTACTGTGTTAGGTTCTGGTATACTGGTATCTGTTCATCATTAGTTCATAAATAAGTGAAATAGCATTGTTATGTGCTATTAAAGTTGCCAGGGGTAAACGGGACAAAAAAAGTTGGGAACCCCTGACTTACACTGAAGCTGAAAGAGGCCATTCAGCCCATTGGAATAATTCTGGCTCTTAATCAGACCAATGCCACTAATGCCATTGCCTGTCCCATCTCTCAATAACCTTTCAGCTTATTCACACTCATTTGCCCATCAATTTATTGCTAGAGTAAAAGATGAGGCATGTTTATCTCTTCAAGCAAAGACGTTGATTAATTAGACCTGTATTTAATTAGGCTTTATCCGTTAAATATTTTTTTTTTAAAGAAAGTATAATTATTTATGTGAATATTTTCAAGTTCTTACCTACTTAATAGGAAATACGTGATTATTTATTTGTTTTAAGAAATAATTACAACACTTGCTGAATAGCATCATTAAACTACAGATCAAATTTAACTTTAATGTATGATTGTCAATTATTGGAAGACAGTTTTGAAACATGAATAATCCTTGGAATGGATGTTACAAGGAGTTGAATAAAGAAGGAGATAAATATATTTTACTGTTTCTCCTGACTTCACTGTCGATTGCATCTCCTTGCACAATGCTTCCTGCCTCAATAGACGAATTGTTACACTTAGCAAGTGAAAATTTGCAGCATTAACCCATTAACCCACAGCCCATCCCACTTAAGCATACGATGGTTGGTGATCTTTTGTGGGTGGAGTGGTAGGGTGGGGTAAATTAGGATTAAGAAATAAATCAATTGGTTGAAAGGCTGAATGGCCTATTTTATATTGTCATATCCTTTCCTTTAATTTTCCTACCAACTCCAGCCTCTCTGCCAGCCTTGATGCTCCGCAGTTTGCTTACCATGGTAAACAGGTTCACAGCAGATGCCAATACCTTCGCCCTAAACTCATCTCTGGGACATCTAGACAACAAGGACATCTTATTTTGGGCCAAGGTTATGGCGTCTGCTGTGGACCTGTTGCGATCTGGGTAGAGCAATCTGCAGTGGATAATAGCCCTGTCCCACGGTACGAGTTCATTCCAAGAGTTCTCCCGAGTTTACCCTGATTCGAACTTGGAGATTTACGGTAATGGCCACTCGTCGGTACTCGGGGCTCTCGTGGACATTTTTCAACATGTTGAAAAATCTTCACGAGTCTTCCCGTGCTTACCTGCCGTTAGCGAGTCCTCCCGAGTACCTGCCGTTAGCGTTAAGAGACGTCCCTGAGCTCCGACGTACCCGCTACGTTCATTCTCCGTGCTTACCACGAGTTTGATTTTTTTTTAAACTCGGGAGAGCTCTTGGAATGAACTCGTACTGTGGGACAGGGCTTTAAGGCTGGCTGGGACGCTGGAGTTAATCACTAGTCTCTCAAAGCACTTCATGATATTGGATGTTAGAGCCACTGGGCAGTAGTTATGAACACATGCTACTTTACTTTTCTTTGGCACCAGGACAATTGTGGTCTTGTTACAGATGGGGTCCTCAGAATGGAGTAGTGAGAAGTTAAAGATATCTGTGAATACCTCTGTCAGTTGATCCTCCAGGTCCTGAGGATGCTGCCAGGGACTCCATCTGGGCCAGTTGCTTTCTGCGGATTGACTCTCAGGAAGGCCAATCTTGCATCTGTCATAGTAACCCTTGGTACCAAGTTCTTCCACTGATCTTTTGTTCAAAATGAGCATGGAATACATAAGGTTCACGGCGAGGGACTGACTTAAGGAAGCCTTTTGGAGTACATGGTGCCAAAGTGGAGATGGTTAAGAGCTTCAAGTTCCTTGGAGTTAATGTTACCAACAATCTGTCTTGGACCAACCTGTTTGGATGTAGAGAGGAGGTTTCCTCTAGTGGGAGAGTCTAGGACCAGATGCCATCGCCTCAGAATAAAAGGATGTACCTTTGATAAAATAAATTCCTTCTCATCTCCTTTCTAGAGGGTGGTGAATCTGGAATTCATTACCACAGGAGGCTGTGGAGGCCAAGTCAATGGATAGTTTTAAGATGGAGATTGATAGATTCTTGATTAGTAATAGATGTCGGGGATTACGGGGTGAAGGCAGCAGAATGGGATTGAGAGGGAAAGATAGATCAGCTATGATTGAATGGCAGAGTAGACTTGATGGGCCGAATGGCCTAATACTGCTCCTATAACACCTCAGTGGCGGTGGTTGAGCCTCGTGGCGAATGGGGCCTCGAAGGTGGTGAGGCCTCGCAACAGCGAAACGTCGTGTGTCGACTCGCGGTCGATGAGAGTACGGGGGAACCGCCGTGAGTGGGGAGGAGGGGAAGAACAATGGAGGACCCAGCTTGGGAGGACCGCCATGAGGGAGGGGAAGAACAATGGACAGTGGGGACCCGGCTTGGGGGAGGGTACCGCTGTGGGGACGGGGGTGAGGAGGGTGGACAATGGGGGAACCACTGTGGGGACGGGGGTGAGGAGGGTGGACAATGGGGGAACCACTGGGGAAGGGGATGACAAAGGAGGGGCCGGCCTACTTTGTAACTTTGTCAGCGCCATAAGTGGCTGCTATTTGCATACCTAGGGTGTATATGCAAGCAAAGAATTTCACTGTGCCTTGTCACATGTGACAATAAAATGTTCCATTCCACTTATGAAGCAATAGCCAAGAAGGCATACACATAGACGGAGGAAATTCGACATCTCCAATGACTCTTACAAACTTCTTCATTTACATCATAGAAAGCATACTGATGGGTTGCCGCACAGCTTGATTTGGGAACAGCTCTGACCAAGACAGCAAGAAATCACACAGTATTGCAGATGTAGCTTGGTCCATCACACAGACCAGACATCCCACCATTGGCCCCATCTAAAGTTCACGATTCATTGAAAAAACAACCAGATTAATTGGAGTCTTGCATTTGAGTTATACAGCCATATTTGCCCATGCTGACCAAGATGCCCCATCTACTAGCAATGTTACAAAATTTTGAGATTTAAAAAATCAAGTCTGTAATTTATCCCATCAGATAAAGCATAAAAATAAGTTTAATTTGACACCTAATTCACTTTCATATCTCATGTATTTAAAAAATTATGGCCATTTTCATTCTCGGAAATTAGCATCTTGTTCCCTATTGATTTTCTATGGACGTAACAAAAAAGCTGTGATCGTGGACAGTCAAAAGCCCATAACTTTCTTAAAAATTAAGAGAACTAAATGAAATTTTCAGTTATCATAGATTGAACCATTCTGAAACAAATATAAAATAATCTTACTTGGATGACCTGAAATTAAAGCATCTAATTAGTTAGTTACCCAAGTGTAGCTAATTTCAAACTTCAATTACTAGATCTAAACATCTATCCATTTCTTAATAAATGATTAACATTTTTAAATAGCCTAAGTGTGCAAATAATATTCATAAATAATTCACAATAAAACATGATTTTTAAATCTCATTTACATTAATTTATAGGCCAAATGGAAGGAATTTAGTGTTCAATTGCTGTAAATTAAAGTCCATTTTAAATCGGCTTTCTAGTGGGATCCTGTGAACGCGCTGGTTTAGAACGTTCACATTGCGGTAGATTTGTGCCCCAAATGCCCAGAAAAATACTGCGGGATATAATGGGCCCAAAATGAGCTGCTCGCAATATTAAACTTTGTATAAACGGATCTTAAGAAGCCCTTTTTAATGTAATAATAAGCTACATACCTTCTGTGGTTTGCTCTATGGGACCCTGACGGCTGTCGGTGGTCGCGGGTTTAGAGATTGATTTTTAAACTACTATAACTATTATCCAAGGCCTTTAAAACTAATAATAGCTTTTGCGACGGGGTCTTCCAGCGATTTTTCGTTAATAATTAACAAGGCTGAACATTTTCGATTTGAACAGCCTAGAGAAAATCGCGTTTTAAACCCGCCCCCCTCTAAACGGCGCCAAAATCGCGCACACCCGCAGCGACAGATTTTCAGCGACGCTTCAGGTAGGCTTTGCAACATACCTACATCTACACTAGTCCCACCCGTACGCGTTTGGCCGATAATCCTCATTCTTTCCTATCCGTGTACTTGTACAAATGTCCTTTACATGTTGTTATAGTACCTGCCATAATTATCTCCTCTGGCAGCTTGTTCCATATATCCACCAACCTCTGAGGAAAAAATTGCCCCTCAGGTTCCTATTAAATCTTTCCTCTCTCACCTTGTATCCTTTAAAATAAAACTTAACTTGACTTAATTAAATGGCTAAATAGGTGTGGAAACTATGGAAAATTGAATTAGATGGTGAACTTATCAGTTGCATCGGAACTAAGTGTAACAATACTTTTAGTCAATTTTTAAAACGTAAGTACTAGTTGTAAAGCCTGCCCCACTATGTGTATTTTAACTTCCACCTGCTGACATGGCATGGAGGCAAATATTTCTAAAATCGTGCTACTGTGCAATCTTTGGCCGATGCCCTGGTCTGAGACCGTTTTTTTTTCTGTTTAAGTTGTTTGTCTGAGCCATTAAACCATAAAAATAATTTTTGTTCTTCAATCTGTTCACTTTTAAAAAAAAAAAAAATTCTCATTCTTCCTATACATTCCCCTGCTCAGATTTCCTAATGTGGTAATTCTAACAACATCAAACATCACCGAAAAGATAGATTTGGCTTTTGTGGATCGAGCAGATATCAAGCAGTACATTGGGCCCCCATCTCCAGCAGCCATCTTTAAAATCTTACTCACTTGTCTCGAAGAGCTGATGAAGGTATGGTACTGATGGTTTATATAAAGCATGGCATATCATCTATTTGGATTGCAAAATGGGTTTCTTTTGGGAAGGTATACCATGAGAGAAAGATGAACTGCCTTAAGTAGTTTTTATTTCTCCTTTTGTTTTTAGCGACAGATCATCTACCCCAGACAGCAACTGCTGACGCTAAGAGAATTGCAAATGATCAGTTTCTTGGAAAATGATGTGTCGAGATTGAGTTTGGCACTTAAGAATATTGCAGCGTGAGTTCCATTGTACTGATGATTCCTTATTGGGTTTATTCACTACCTCTGTGCCATATGGCATGATTGAAGACTGCCTGTGTGAAGATTATATGCTGGAGTAACTCAGCAAGTCAGGCAGCATCTCTAGAGGAGATGGATAGCTGACGTTTCAGGTCGGGAGTCTGAAGAAGCATCCTGACCTGTAATATTATCCTCCGAAGTTGCTGCCTAACCTGCTGAGCTATTTCAGCAGTTTGTATTTTTTGTAAACCAGCATCTACAGTTATCTGTGTCTCAATTTTATTCTCGATATATATATATATATATATATATATAGAGAGAGAAATGCCTCATTTTTAAAATGTGATGTGAGGCTAGAAAAGATGATCATAGCTGGCCATTTCGCTGTGCTTGTCTTGGGCCTTTCTCTCTCTCTCTCTCTCCTTCAAATGTGGAAATGACTGCCATTTGCATCTTGCTTCCCCATTCTAAGTGGTATAGGATAATGAATTTGCCTTGCATCTCTCCGAGTACACTACTTTGACATATTGACATTTTGAGTTGCTATTGAAGCTTCACATCAGAGTTGTTTCCTGTGGTTTTCTCCCTTAAACATTGAAACCAAGCTTTCCATGAGTTTGAAGACCAATTGTTAAATGAGCCACAAAGAGATAGATGTTTGATGATCTAGATCTCACTGTAAATGTACGACTGGGTTCTAGATTTTATGATTAATGCGCTGTCAATGTTTAGCTAAGACGACACTTACATTGGATCTGAATTTTCATCGTGATCAATTTTCCCTGTTTTTGTAAAATTCAGGAAAAGTGAAGGACTTAGCGGACGTGTTTTGAGGAAGTTACCCTTTCTAGCTCATGCACTGTACATTCAGGTAAGTTAGTTTTTTTTGTAATGTGTGGGTGTGCTTGTGGATGCATGCATGTATGTGTAAGTATAATGCTGGTGCAATTTGATGCAAAGGATGCATTGTGTTCTTTGGCCATGGGAAGATAGTCTTCCGGTTACTACCTTCACATTAGCAATATACTGTAAATTGAGGAAATTTGAAGTGAGAAGAATAATGAATGCCTTAGATGTTTCCAATGGATCAGCAATATTGTATTTCTTTCTCTAAAGATCATGCCTGTTATGTATATGAAAGAACTGCAGATGCTGGTTTAAATCGAAGGTAGACAAAATGCTGAAGTAACTCAGCGGGACAGGCAGCATCTCTGGAGAGAAGGAATGGGCGACGTATTGAGTCAAGACCTTTCTTCAATTATGTCAGGGAGTGTGCGGGACAAAAATAGAATGTAGTCGGAGACAGTAAGACTGGTGGGAGAACTGGAAAGGGGGAGGGGATGGAAAGAGAGGGAAAGCAAGGGCTATTTGAAGTTAGAGAAGCCAATGTTCATACCGTTGGGGTGTAAGCTACCCAAGCGAAATATGAGGTGCTATTCCCCCAATTTGCGCTGGGCCTCACTCTGACAATGGAGGAGGCCCAGGACAGAAAGGTCAGATTGGGAATGGGAGGGGGAGTTGAAGGGCTGAGCAACCGGGAGATCAGGTAGATTAAGGCGGACTGAGCGGAGGTGTTCAGCGAAACGATCGCCGAGCCTGCACTTAGTCTCACTGATCAGAAGTTGACACCTGGAACCGCAGATACATTAGATGAGGTTGGAGGAGGTGCAGGTGAACTTCTCCCTCACCTGGAAAGACTGTTGGGGTCCTTGGATGGAGTCGAGGGGGGGAGGTAAAGGACCAGGTGTTGCATCTCCTGCAGTTGCTGGGGAAGTACCTGGGGAGGGGGTGGTTTGGGTGAGAAGGGACGAGTTGACCAGGGAGTTGCAGTGGGAACAGTCTCTGTGGAAAACAATGGGGTGAGGATGGGAAGATGTGGCCAGTAGTGGGATCCTGTTGGAGGTGATGAAAGTGTTGGAGAATTATATGCTATACTAGACTAAGTGGGACCCGTTGGGTCCCATGTTCACACGGGAGGGCTGGTCCCCCGACGCAAAATTCCACCTCTCTACCAATTCCAATATTGGTGGCCAGTGGGGGGGCTTTCTGGAGTGTTGGTATGGGTTCTTGGGGTGGCAGCTCAGTCCCTCAAGCCTGATCTGCTGGCAGCAAACTCACGGCTGGTGGGCTGGCAGTTGACTCATGACTATTCCTTGAAATTCCATTTCAAGCAGGGTGCAAGGCCACCAAATTCAAATCCTTGTTCCTACCATTTCAAGCAGGGTGCAAGGCCACCAAATTCAAGTGCAGTTTCATACCACTATGAGCAGGGTGCAAGGCCACCGAATTCAAGTGCAGTTTCCAACCACTTCAAGCAGGGTGCAAGGCCACCGAATTCAAGTGCAGTTTCCAACCACTTCAAGCAGGGTGCAAGGCCACCGAATTCAAGTGCAGTTTCATACTACTTCAAGCTGGATCCATGGCCACCAAATTCAGTGCAGTTTCATACCACTTCAAGCAGGATGCAAGGCCGCCAAATTCAAGTGCAGTTTCATTCCACTTCAAGCAGGGTCGAAGGCCACCAAATTCAAATGCAGCTTCATACCATTTCATGCAGGGTGAAACCACCATAAAACCACACAAAACACCAAACTCACAGTTCAGTAGACATTCAGTGTGTTCAGTTGATTCACAGCTCAGACAGAGTCATGACCTCTCCCTCCCCCATCATGCAGAGACTGAGCCACACCCACACTTCCGGGTTTTATTACCCCTCCCCCTCCCACCGGAAAAGGTGTGGCTTTCAGGGCGTGATTGACAGGAGAGAGATTTTCAACATTTTTTAAACACTAATAACACTTTTATTTTTAATTGATGGGAAGAATTCTCTGCACCTGCTCAGCAGAGGGGGGACTGAGTAAGATGGCCAAAAATCACAGCCGTAAGTGGTAGCATTTTATCTTAAATCAATATACAGTGCAAACAGGAAGTAAGTGCATTTGCAGTAGTGCCTTTTAACTTCAAGCCAAAGCACCCAAGCCATCATTTGCAGTGCCTTTCAACTTCAAGCCAAAGCACCCAAGCCACCATTTGCATTGTAGGGGGCGCTGTCTTGTGCACGGTTGCCCAGCCAGCAGTTGTCCTGTCCTTTCATCTTTTTTTCTTATTTTTAGTTAGTTTAGTGTTTTGTTTTAGGAGTTCTAGCTTTTTTTATGTGTGGGGGAGGGGGGGGGGGGGGTGGGGGGAACTAATTTTCAGGGTCCCTACCTGGTCGGAGATGCAGCTTTTCTCCGGGCTGCACTCTCGACCCGTCCTCGCGGCCTAACAGCGGGCCTGGAGCGGCGTTTCCTGAGGGGATCGCCCAGAACCTCGGCATCCGCATCGGCGGCGGCGGCATCGGCGGCACCGGCGGCGGCGGCATCGGCGGCGGCGGGACCGGCATCGGCATCGGCGGAGCTGCGGGTCTGAGGATGGCGGTGCAGCGCTGGAGCGCCATTGCGGGGCGGGCGGTGCCTTGCCTGGGTCGCTGAGCTGGAACTCCGGTGAGCTGGGTCCATTGCGGAGCTGCGGGTCTGTGGAGCGGCTGTGGGCGACGGCGCTGAACTTTCCATCGGGAGCCTGGGATTTCCAGTTGAGCTCCATTCGGCGCGGCCTTGTCGGCTCCGGAAGCCACGGTCTCGAGTAAGGAGGCGGCCGTTTCCAGGGTTCCCAGGCCGCTGAGAGGACTCTCCCGACGCTGGAACAACATCACCCGGCAAGAACGGCCTGGAACATCGGGCCTCCGTAGAGGCAAATGTGGAGGCCTCAATAGGCCCGACTATGGGGGAACTGGGGTTGGGGACTGGACTTTGTGCCTTCCCTCATAATGGGAACCATTGTGGGGGGATGTTTTCATGTTAAAGTTCTTTAGTATTGTCATGTTTGTATTCTTTTTTTATGTGCTGCATTGGCATAACAAATTCCACCAGCCTGGCTGTGTGGTCATTAAAATAATCAATCAATCAATCAATCAATCAAGTAGTGCCTTTCAACTTCAAGCCAAAGCACCCAAGCCACCATTTGCAGTAAGTAGTGCCTTTCAATTTCAAGCCAAAGCACCCAAACAACCATTTGCAGGCAGTGCCTTTTTACTTCAAACAAACCATATTTTCTTTTTCATACCACATTAAGGGTACTCACAGTTGTGTAGACATTTGTTCAGTGTTATTCAGATCTCAGACAGACGTGACCCTTGGCTTCATCCATCCTGCAGAGACTGAGTGAGGCACACCACCTTCTGGATTTATAGTCCCTCCCCCTCCCTCCAGCAGGTGCAGCAGAGAAAATGGTGATTTTTTAAAACATAAACCCAAAGCTCCCAAGGTACCATTTGCAGTAAGTAGTGCCTTTCAACTTTAAACCAAAGCTCCCAAGCCACCTTTTGCAGTAAATAGTGCATTTCAACTTCGCCAAACCACCCAAGCCACCATTTGCAGTAAGAAGTGCCTTTCAACCTCAAACCAAATCACCCAAGCTATCATTTGCAGTAAGTAGTGCCTTTCAACTTCAAGCCAAAGCACCCAAGCCATCATTTGTAGTAAGTAGTTCCTTTTAATTTCAAACAAAGTACCCAAGCCACCATTTGCAGTAAGTAGTGCCTTTCAACTTCAAGCCAAATCACCCAAGCCACCATTTGCAGTAAGTAGTGCCTTTCAACTGCATGCCACCATTTGCAGTAAGTAGTGCCTTTCAACTTCAAGCCAAAGCACCCAAGCCACCATTTGCAGTAAGAAGTGCTTTTCAACTTCAAGCCAAATCACCCACCACCATTTGCAGTAATTAGTGCCTTTCAACTTCAAGCCAAAACACCCAAGCCAGCATTTGCAGTAAGTAGTGCCTTTCAACTTCAAGCCAAAGCAGCCGAACAACCATTTGCAGGTAGCGCCTTTTACTTCAAACAAACCATATTTTCATTTACAAACCACATTAAGGGTACTCACAGTTGTGTAGACATTTGTTCAGTGTTATTCAGAGCTCATAGAGATGTGACCCTTGGCTTCATCCATCTTGCAGAGAGTGAGGCACACCACTTCCTGGTTTTATAGTCCCTCCCCCTCCCTCCAGCAGGTGCAGCAGATAGAATGGTGATTTTTTTAAACTTCATGCCAAAGCTCCCAAGCCACCATTTGCAGTAAGTAGTGCCTTTCAACCTCAAGCCAAAGCACCCAAGCCACCATTTGCAGTAAGTAGTGCCTTTCAACTTCAAGCCAAAGCACCCAAGTCACCATTTGCAGTAAGTAGTGCCTTTCAACTTCAAGCCAAAGCACCCAAGCCACCATTTGCAGTAAGTAGTGCCTTTCAACTTCAAGCTAAAGCACTCAAGCCATCATTTGCAGCAAGTAGTGCCTTTCAACTTCATGCCACCATTTGCAGTAATTAGTGCCTTTCAACTTCAAGCCAAAGCACCCAAGCCACCATGTGCAGTAAGTAGTGCCTTTCAACATCAAGCAAATCACCCGCCACCATATGCAGTAAGTAGTGCCTTTCAACTTCAAGCCAAAGCTCCCAAGCCACCATTTGCAGTAAGTAGTGCCTTTCAACTTCAAGCCAAAACACCCAAGCCACCATTTGCAGTAAGTAGTGCCTTTCAACTTCAAGCCAAAGGTCCCAGGCCACTATTTGCAGTAAGTAGTGCCTTTCAACTTCAAGCCAAAACACCCAAGCCATCATTTGCAGTAAGTAGTACCTTTCAACTTCAAGCCAGAGCACCCAAGCCACCATTTGCAGTAAGTAGTGCCTTTCAACTTCATGCCACCATTAGCAGTAAGTAGTGCCTTTCAACTTCAAGCCAAAACACCCAAGCCACCATTTGCAGTAAGTAGTGCCTTTCAACTTCAAGCCAAAGCTCCCAAGCCACCATTTGCAGTAAGTCGTGCCTTTCAACTTTAAACCAAAGCTCCCAAGCCACCATTTGCAATAAGTAGTGCCTTTCAACTTCAAACCAAAGCACCCAAACAACTGTTTGCAGGCAGTGCCTTTTTACTTCAAACAAACCATATTTTCATGTTCAAACCACATTAAGGGTACTCACAGTTGTGTAGACATTTGTTCAGTGTTATTCAGAGCTCAGAGAGACGTGACCCTTGGCTTCATCCATCTTGCAGAGACTCAGTGAGGCACACCACTTCCTGGTTTTATAGTCCCTCCCCCTCCCTCCAGCAGGGGCAGCAGAGGGAATGGTGAACTTTTAAAAAAACATTAATATCTCTGATTTTTCATCGATGGGAAAAATCCTCCGCACCCGTAAGGCGGAGACGGGCTCTGAGCGAGGTGGCCAAAAATGACGGCCGTAGGTGGCGGCGTTCTGTCGGAAATCGCAGCACAGTGGGCCAAAAGCAGTCAAGATCAGAGATTTAGTAATATAGATGTGTGCCTGTGTGTTGTATGCCTGTTATGTGATGTGTCTCTGATATTCTATTTGATTACCACGGTAGTTTTGCTTTGACATTAAATTCAATTAAGTGACCAAAATCGGATTCATGGCTCTTAAATAATTACATGGCTTGAGATTTTTCGACTGTCTTGTCAATTTTGAATTGAACCCCTTATTTGTTGCATTGTGTGATTTGGCCTCGAGTTACTAGAAATTGTGATGTGCCCTCCTGAGTTTGGTGATTTATGTTGTGCTGCCTTTGTAAGGAATTATTATCGTATCAACCATAGTTACTTCCAATGGGGGCTCCATTTGCACGCAGGTTCCCTGAAAATTGGCAACCAGGGTGCGATGGCATATCTGCAATGTTCTGTTTATAAACAGTGAGTTGCTGCAGATTTACATTTCAACCAGTGGTATAAAGGCAACTTTTACTTCAAGGTTCCATGGTCAACATTTTGTGCACACTATTTTAAAATATCACAATACAGCCATCATGACCTCCTGCCAGACAGACTATTCTGCCAAACCAAGGGTGATTTGAAATCGTTTGTTACATTGATGTGCGGTGTTTTGTGCTACATTGAGTTGTTTTTCATTTTATTTTGCACTTTTTCATCAGTCAACATCAGTGACAGTAGAAAAGTTCCTCGAAGCTCTATCCATGGTGGTAGACAAGCAGTTTGAAGATCAGAAGAAACTAAATAGTGTGAACAGCAAGGATTAGTGCGGCCTTTGGCTAATAAATATTTGTGCAGCATAAAATTATCCTTAAAAAAATTATGAAATTGCCTTCAATAAGCACTATTTTACTTTGATTATTAGAACAGCGGTGGTTGATGTTTCATATGTATGTTGTTTCTTTCCACATTGGTAAACAATGTTTCAATGAAATTACTTGCGATAATTTTTCAGACTGCTTTTATAGTTACCCAGCCAAATGCTCAAATATTTTCCTTTCAATTATTCACAAAATGCTGGAGTATCTCAGCGGGACAGGCAGAAAGCATCTGCAGTTCCTTCCTATACACTTTTTAAATTATTCAGTTACTTCTTTCACATTTGCCAAAACTGTATAGAAATTACTGGCCGTTTGACTGTAGTAATTTATTGTGATGATACTTAATAATCATAATCATACTTTATTAGCCAAGTATGTTTTGCAACATACGAGGAATTTGATTTGTCATACAGCCATACACATAAAAAGCAACAAAACACATTTTAACATAAACATCCACCGCACTGACTCATCCGTATTCCACACTGATGAAATGCTTTAAAAAAAGTTAAATCTCTTCCATTCTATGTTCTCCCACGATCGGGGACCCTCGAACCGTCCGTTATCGGGTCGATCTTGGCTCCCATAGCCGGTGGTTGGTACCTCCGCGTCAGGGCGATCAAGCTCCCGCATCGGGGGGATCTCGGCTCCCCCGCGCCGGGTGATCGGACCCCGGGTCAGGGCTAGTCGAACCTCCTGCGACTTTGGAGCTTCCCGACATCAGTTTCTACCCGAGACTGCGAGCTCCTTGATGCTAATGCAATTAACAAGTATTATTAAATATGTACTTTAAGCATGAGTGTGTAGGAAGGAACTGCAGATGCTGGTTTAAACTGAAGATGGACACAAAGCTGGAGTAACTCCGGGACAGGCAGCACCTCTGGAGAGAAGGACTGGGTGATGTTTTGGGTTGAGACTGAAAAGGGGTCTCTACCTGAAATGCCACCCATTCCTTCTCACCAGAGATGCTGCCTGTCCCGTTGAGTTTACTCAAGCTTTTTGTGTCTATCTTAAGCATGAGACTGACAGGTGTCAATTTGTGATAGGTTGTGTGATGGGGCAGGACATACAGTTATGCTCAAATTACTGACACAGTCATACTTCTGTAATTGATTGCACATCAGCTGGTCCAGGTCATTAACACTAAGACATGATATGACATTTATATAGATGTATATTTTTAAGATGTCTGCAATATAATGGATTCCCATAGAATGTGTAGAATTGAAACTAATTATTCAGACCAGCTGATCTATGGTGGTATTTATGATCTGCAGAAGTTTTTCCTTCAACTATTCTCCAAACCCATCAGGCTATCTTTCTATTCTTTACTGTGCTGTTAAATGCATCTATATACCCACCTCAGCTACTCGATGTATGTTCTACTCTTCAGTTTTTTTCACAAAGCAGACATTTTGGATTCCCTGTTGATTTATCTCCCAAGAAATTGTTCTTCATTTGACCTCTAAAAGATTGGCAGCCCCATCACCCAATGAGCATAAACGTTCTTTAATAAATAGTGGGAGAGTCCTGTCAATCTCCTGACACGATGTCTTCTACATTTCAATGAATTTGAAGAACCTTTTGTAGGATTCAAGCACATTTAGTAAAGAGGCAGATTATTTTGCATTTATATTTGAGTACTAATGTTATAACCATAACACCTAAAATAGAGACTGACAGATGGGTGTGGGGGGAGGGGGGGGTCAAATCAATAAAATCAGTTTATACTTGTAATGTTGAATTTTGCATTTTGCTGACAAATTTTTGTCCTACAGTTTTGAGCTTGAGCTGGGAATGTGTTTTAAAAAAATTAGAAGATATAAAGGGATGGTATAAAATTTTATAACCAGGTTAGTGTGAATTTTCTGCGTGTTTTATCTTGCTCACTATATCTAAACATTTGTCATGTAATAATTTGTTGAAAAAAACTAAGCTAAAACAAAAAACTCATCAATTTCTTCCTATAATTACTTTTTTTTGGTTGGGTTGAGTAGGGCATTGCTTTTAAGAAGGGATATCTTATTTCTATACAAATGTTCTGTCTGATGATCACTGTATTTTATCTTGTACATTGTTACTTTGTAAAATATAACTCAATAATGATGCATTATTAAGGTAGATAAATAATTTGAGGATATGCAGTTAGATAATCCAAAGCTTTCTGTACATCCCACAGTTGGTTACTCTTTAACGTTGCCAAAAATGGTGAATTGCTACTTGCATTTTGTACAAATGTAATTATTGATTCATGCTATACTGTCCGATCATATTGTAGTACCCTGATTAAAAATGTAATCCAAGTTGATAAAGTAAAAGTACATGAACTGTCTTTACCTATGCAGTATTATGTTATGAGACCAGAAAAGCATTCACAAAAAATATAAAATGCAAATTAGATTTGACTTCCAGAACTGAATATTTTTTGTGTTTGGCAAATTTGACTTTTCACAAGTTGGAGTATGTCTGGGTTGCAATACTTGTTTAACAAGTTAATGTGTGATCTTTTCATGTGTAATGTTGCGGGAATTAACTTCCATCTGTTGTCTTAGTTCACTCCATTAGTACACGAGTTTAAGGTAATCAGCATTGTCTTTTCTCAGAATGTTAGCAGGTTTAGATCATTGCTCCGAGTATGTTTCTAATTGTGCGTTTTGAATTTGTCTGTTTTCCAATTGTTTTGATAAATTGAAAATATCAATAAAAAAACAAATGCAGCATAGATTTATTTTGTTACATTTTTATTCGTATACTCCGTTTCAATAAGAATCTTCTTAAATGAAAGTGAATGAAAACCAGCTATCTAATTCACCCAAATTGCTGTTTTACACGATATGGCTTTCTTTGGGTCAGATTTTTAAATCCCATTATTTTACTTTTCTTAAAAAGGCCTAATTTAAAGTCCAAATGCTTTGTATAATAAGTGAGTTTTCAAAATTTTGAATGTGTATTTTCATCAGTAATTCCCTTTAAAGATACTTCAGATGGAGTTAACAATCGTTGTAATTTCCTTAACTTACTCCATTGCATATACAATTTGTACAGTAATCCTAAACTCAGGAATGCCTCGATAAACAAGAGAGCAAAACTAACGTAGAATGCAGTGATTATTTCTTCAGCGGTCAGTTTCATTGACAGAATATCTTGTGTAACCTCATTACATAGTTCTGGAGACTGGGTGGTGGTTGGTCTGGCAGTGGTTGTAATATTCACAGGTAAATGTTTCTCTCCATTTTTATTACACCAATCTTTGGATTGTATTTTGAGGGCAATTCTGTTCCAAAATGCCGTTTGTTGACTCCGGTAAGAATTGCCTGTCCAGTCTGATCCGTCTGTAGTGACGTTTACAAATTCTCTGTTGGTGGATGTATATTTAGGCCACTTCGGTATCCTGTGTGGCCCTTTGTTTGGGTTACTGTTAAATTTAAAGAAACATTAAGAAAATAATTAAAACTCTCAGCCCTTCATGCCTGTTACACAACTCTTTCAATGCCTAGTTGATCAGAATCCCAACTCTATGTTATCTTGCCACCTTTGCTAAACACCATGCTCCAACTTGGGACATATGCAAGGTGTCGCTCCCTCATGTGGAAGTGTACCAAGAGGTAGTATTATTTTGTGTGGAAAATAAACTTGATTCTCTAACAATGGCCCAGCTTTGACTTTTGCACATATTGTAGCTACAATTTAAAAGAGAAATCTGGTGATTTGTTAAATTATAGTCCAATATCTAAATTCCAAGTTTACGAAGAAAATTATTTGCTTTCGCTGGAAGAAGTTGAAGTGAAATGTGTTGAGATGATACAAACACATTTCAAAATGCTGATAGGACAAAATCTCACTTTGCCCAGTTACCTTCCTGACATGAGGTCTCTTGTCTGCTGGATAATGAATGGTGGAAGAGAAATGGTGAGTGAAATATTTTGATTTGACCTGGCCTGGGGGAACCCAATGGTTGCCTGATGAAATACCTGATGTACTTCACTGTGGATAGACACAAAATGCTAGAGGAACTCAGCAGGACAGGCAACATCTCTGGATAGAAGGAATGGGTGACGTTTCAGGCCGAGACCTTCAGTCTGAAGAAGGGTCTTGACCTGAAACGTCACCCATTCCTTCGATTCGGAGGTGCTGCCTGTCCCGATGAGTTACTCCAGCATTTTGTGTCTATCCACAGTGTAAACCAGCATCTGCAGTTCCTACGTATGTATTTCATTGTGACTGCTGATCCAAACTAGTTAGGTGGATGTTACTAAAAGGACATCTACTTCTTGAAAGGCTGATGAAGCAAAAGGGCTGCTGCTAACTGTACTGAAAGCTCCCACTGTAAATGCATGTTCCTGTTCTCCAAATCTTATGGAGTAACAAAGATATTTAGAAACTATTAAAATATACTTACTATTTTTAAAATAAGACATCTTCAAATCTAATTTAATCAAAAATATTAATAACAACCAAAAAACAAGCAACTGTCCTTTTAAAAGAAGGATGGTGATTCCGTTTAAATGAATGTTTAAATGACCAGACTGATTCCTGGGATGGCAGGACTTTCATATGAAGAAAGACTGGGTAGACTTGGCTTGTACTCGCTAGAATTTAGAAGATTGAGGGGGGATCTTATAGAAACTTACAAAATTCTTAAGGGGTTGGACAGGCTAGATGCAGGAAGATTGTTCCCGATGTTGGGGAAGTCCAGAACAAGGGGTCACAGTTTAAGGATAAAGGGGAAATCCTTTAGGACCGAGATGAGAAAAACATTTTTCACACAGATAGTTGTGAATCTTTGGAACTCTCTGCCACAGAAGGTAGTGGAGGCCAGTTCATTGGCTATATTTAAGAGGGAGTTAGATGTGGCCCTTGTGGCTAAAGGGATCAGGGGGTATGGAGAGAAGGCAGGTACAGGATACTGAGTTGGATGATCAGCCATGATCATATTGAATGGCCGAATGGCCTACTCCTGCACCTTTTTTCTATGTTTCTATGAAAGGGTTGGATTTTGGTTGAGGGATCAAGTATAAAGTGGACACAGTTAATCCTCGCTATAATTAGGAACTGCACCTGGACTCAGCAGCAGATCAGTTTGCATTTACAGTTGACATTCAGTGTATTCTGCACTTCAGTGTTGCAGCGCACAGTTCTGCAAGTCAAGAATGTGCTGGTCTTTGCACTGATAGCTAACGCAATCTGGTCCGATGTTGAGAATGTGCTGAAAATTGAATGCCTTGCTTAATGTCACAGGAAATATTCCCCTACCCATTGTGTGCAAAGTTTGTCCAGTAAGCCATGAGGCTGAAAGATATTTGCTTCTCCGTTTCATTGTATTCTTGAGTTGGATTTTTAGCAACTGGGTCTCCAAACAGGTAAAGCAAATCATCTAGATGAGAAGCACCAATCCATGGAGAAGTCCTAGAGGAGGAGGCAGGATGGCTGGAACGAAAAGCAGATTTTGTCTTTTAGTACAAAAGTATACCTTTTACCAGCAAATTCAGTGTAATTCTAGTGGAGTAATAAACTGCACCCAGCACCAACCAGCATCTTTGTCTTGTTGACAGAGAGAGAGAGAGAGAGAGAGAGAGAGAGAGAGAGAGGGGTTATTGGCCTCACACCATCTCACCAAGTTCTCAGTCTCGTTCTTGTCCTTCATCTCATTGTTCCTGATCCAGCCCCCACAGTGATATCACCTGTAAATTTTAGATGGAGTTGGAGTAGAATTTGGCCAAACAGTTGTGAGTGTATAGGGAACTGTCATTCGTCACTGTCACTGTATGTCATGTCGTTACCTGTGGGCGGAGCACCAAGGCAAATTTCTTGTATGTGGATACTTGGCCAATAAACTTACTTAAAATATAACCATATAACACCATATAACAATTACAGCACGGAAACAGGCCATCTCAGCCCTACAAGTCCGCGCCGAACAATTTTTTTCCCTTAGTCCCACCTGCCTGCACTCATACCATAACCCTCCATTCCCTTCTCATCCATATGCCTATCCAATTTATTCTTAAATGATACCAACGAACCTGCCGCCACCACTTCCACTGGAAGCTCATTCCACACCGCTACCACTCTCTGAGTAAAGAAGTTCCCCCTCATGTTACCCCTAAACTTCTGTCCCTTAATTCTGAAGTCATGTCCTCTTGTTTGAATCTTCCCTATTCTCAAAGGGAAAAGCTTGATCACATCAACTCTCTATCCCTCTCATCATTTTAAAGACCTCTATCAAGTCCCCCCTTAACCTTCTGCGCTCCAGAGAATAATGCCCTAACTTATTCAACCTATCTCTGTAACTTAGTTGTTGAAACCCAGGCAACATTCTAGTAAATCTCCTCTGTACTCTCTCTATTTTGTTGACATCCTTCCTATAATTGGGCGACCAAAATTGTACACCATACTCCAGATTTGGTCTCACCAATGCCTTGTACAATTTTAACATTACATCCCAGCTTCTATAGTAGGGGAAGGGGAATGGAGAACACAATCTTGCAGGGCACTGGTGTTAAGGTTAAGGTTAAGGTTTATTGTGGAGGATGTGTTGTCACATACCCTCACTGATTGTCATCTATGGTGTGGCAGACTGGGGTGCTTAGTCCTGGGTACTGAGTGATAATCATGCCATAACTGAACAGAAGAGTATGTGCAAGCTGGGAGGTATGAACATGAAGCCTTCAGTGCAGAGAGCACAGTGGAACATTTGAATTCTATGCAAAGTCCCAATTGATAGAAGTTGTTAGTTAGTGTGTGACGGGCCATGTCTGAAGCTTGTGGTGCAGTTATTGGGATATAGCATTTGAAGATGCATTCATTCACCATGGCGACCTGTGAGAAGTTACTAATCTTTTTGTGCCACAGCATCTTGGTCCTTGGGCTTGCATGCTGGCATTGTTTCCAAAAGATGTTTGGAGAGCCTGATGATCCATGGAGGGTATAGAGGACTTTGTTCCTACTCACACTTCCTCCACTATGCCAGTGTGGTGGTATTCGTCATGTCTCAAGCATCAACATGAGTACCTGCATGCCTGCCAGTATCTGCCAAAGCATAAGCATGAAAGGCACAGATAATGCTCATTGCCTCAGGGTTAGCTCTTTTAAAAAGGTGAGGAGGAACTTCTTTAGTCAGTGGGTAGTTAATCTGTGGAACTCATTGCCACAGAGGACTGTGGAGGCCAAGTCAGTGGATATTTTTAAGGCAGAGATAGACATGTTCTTGATTAGAACGGGTGTCGAGGGTTATGGGTAGAAGGCAGGAAAATGGGATTAGGTGGCAGAGATCAGCCATGATTGAATGGCGGAGTAGACTTGATGGACCGAATGGCCTAATTTGACACCTAGAACTTGTGCACATTGCAACTCCCTGTTTGTGGTATTCATCTTGATGCAACAATGTCTCTGGGGTTTTAGGTTGCTGTTACCTTAAGAAAGAATGTCATGGTAATCTATTGAAACATAATTTTATGCATGATACAACCTTAAATTTTTTTTTAAAGATGCAAAGTGCTGGAGTATCTCAACTGGTCAGGCAGCATCTCTGGAGAGAATGGACTAGTAACATTGGACTACTGTAATAAGTAATGTTGTTTCCTTGATGTGTATAGTACACTGAGCTAAAGTCTTTCTCAACGACATTAGAAACATAGAAAATAGGTGCAGGAGTAGGCCATTCGGCCCTTCGAGCCTGCACCGCCATTCAATATGATCATGGCTGATCATCCAACTCAGTATCCTGTACCTGCCTTCTCTCCATACCCCCGATCTGTTTAGCCACAAGGGCCACATCTAACTAGTTTGTTTGGTTGTTTGTTTGTTTGTCTTTTTGCACAATGTCCGCGAGCATTGCCACTTTTCATTTCACTGCACATCTCGTATGTGTATGTGACGAATAAACTTGACTTGACTTAAATATAGCCAATGAACTGGCCTCAACTACCTTCTGTGGCAGAGAGTTCCAGAGATTCACCACTCTCTGTATGAAAAATGTTTTTCTCATCTCAGTCCTAAAGGATTTCCCCTTTATCCTTAAACTGTGACCCCTTGTCCTGTGACATTGGTATAAAAGCCACAACAAAATTCATTATTAAAAGGCTGGCTTAGATGCGATACCTGTCCCTAGACCTCCTCTCTTTACTCTGTCCAGGGACTCTAACAGTCTTTTCAGATTAGGCAGAGGTTCACTTGCACCTCCTCCATCCTCATCTACTGCAGCCGTTGTTCAAGATGTGGACTCTTATACGGTGAGATATCGGTGAGACCAAACGCAGACTGGGCGATCCTTTTGCTGCACACCTTCGCCCAATCTGCCTGGGCCTACCTGATCTCCCGTTGACCAAACACTTTAATTCCCCTTCCCGCTAGAGTAAAGAGTAGGAATTAACTTTTCAGAATGGCAGGCAGTGACTAGTGGGGTGCCGCAAGGCTCTGTGCTGGGACCCCTGTTACTGTATTTGCAATATAGATTAACGATTTAGACGAGGGAATTAAAGGTAACATCTCCAAGTTCGCGGATGACACAAAGCTGGGTGGCAGTGTGAGCTGCGAGGAGGATGCTATGAGGCTGCAGGATGACTTGGATAGGTTGAGTGAGTAGGCAGATGCATGGCAGGAGCAGTATAATGTGGATAAATGTGAGGTTAACCACTTTGGTGGCAAGAACAAGAAGGCAGATTATTATCCGAATGGTGTCCGATTAGGAAAAGGGGAGGTGCAACGAGACCTGGGTGTGCTTGTACATCAGTCACTGAAAGTAAGCATGCAGGACAGGCAAGATGCAGGAAAAGTGTTCCCGATGTTGGGGGTCCAGAACCAGGGGTCACAGTTTAAGAATAAGGGGTAGGCCATTTAAGACTGAGATGAGGAAAAACATTTTCACCCAGAGAGTTGTGAATCTGTGGAATTCTCTGCCACAGAAGGCAGTGGATGCCAATTCACTGGATGTTTTCAAGAAATAGTTAGATTTAGCTCTTAGGCCTAAAGGGAAATGGGGAAAAAGTAAGAACGGGGTACGGGTTTTAGATAATCAGCCATGATCATATTGAATGGCGATGCTGGCTTGAAGGGCCGAATGGCTTACTCCTGTACCTATTTTTCTGTTTCTATGACCTTTCTGTCCTGGGCCTCCTCCTTTGTCAGAGTGTGGCCGAACGCAAATGCAATAAATTTTCATAAAGTTTCCGGCTTAAGTCCTCTCTCCACCACCTCCAGTTTAAATTCCATTTGGAATATTTTGGAGGACCATGAAACCAAGAACCAAGAGGAACAGCACCTGATATGTTGCTTGGGCAACTTAAAACCCAGTGTTTTGAAAATTGATTTCTCTGACTTCAAATAATCCTTGCATCCCCTCTCTCTCTGTCCCTCCCCCACCCTAGTCGTTATACTAGTTTCAATCTCATCCAGCTGTATTTGTTTGTTTGTACTCATTTTCATCTAGCACACTGCGAACAATGGCCTGCTTCCTTTATTATTGCTACTTTTTTGCATATATTCATTCATTTGTTCTATTTCTCTATATATCATCGTCTCTATCTCTTGTTTCCCTTTCCCCTGACTCTCCGTCTGAAGAAGGATCTTGATCCGAAACGTTACCTGTTCCTTTTCTCCAGAGGTGCTGTCTAACCCGCTGAGTTACTCCAGCTTTTCGTGTCTAAACCAGCACCTTAAACCAGCGTTTCTTAACCTTTTTACCCTTACGGAACCCTTGAAATAATTTTCATGTCTCAGGGAAACACTTGCATAAAACTCATTATATACCTTTATTAATCTCTTTTCTTCTCTTTCATAAACTTAAAGTTCATAAGGCAAACATAATATATTTTTCTGACAACTGGTTTAAGCAAAAAATAACATGTTTTTCTCAGGTTTATTGACAATGCACAAAAAAAATGAAATCAAACTGCTTGTTCAAAACTGAAGCAAATAAGGCAAATGGATCTAACCTTGGGAGAGAGAGAGAGAGAGAGAGAGAGAGAGAGAGAGAGAGAGAAAAAACAACACACAAACTTTTCATAAACTAACAAATATGAACATACTTAAATTTTAAAATTCATATAACATCCCTAAATGATGGGTAAAAATGGCTAAATAACCTGGGTGAATGAGGTACCTGCACACCAGGAAGCAGACAGGACTGATGGAGACCGTGCATGCGTCTGTACTCGAGTGAGTCACTTGATGATACACAAATCCGTCACGTACAGCTCGTGTCCACTGACCACTAAAGGCTGTTTCAGACTGACGCCGTATAGACTTTCCTAAATATGACGTCGCTAAATATGCCGTACGTGTATAATAAAATTACGAATATGAAATTAAACACAAAAATGACTCAAAAATGCATTTACATATGATTAGCCCATTTATCTCTATTTTTCGCGGAACCCCTAGTGACCTCTCGCGGAACCCTAGCGTTATGGGGAACCCCAGTTGAGGAATTCTGCTTTAAACATTTATCCCTGGTGTTTAATGGTGT